>NW_015552593.1:2464774-2470791 GCF_001515605.1 Sinocyclocheilus anshuiensis | reverse complement strand
GCGTGAACGAGCACTGATTTGCCTCCGATGTCGGGCATTTGTCGGCGATTTCACAAAACCTGTCGGCGAGTGAAAAATCGGGCTAATATCGTGCAGTGTGAACTCGGCATTACGGTTGTGATACGTTTTCGACACATTATACAGACAGTCGTGTTACTACAAAACATCAAGAAGCAGTTTCCTCCGTCTCCACTATCCAATGGAGCCATACAGCAGCTGTTTTGCGGTCGCGCATTGGCTATTGTGAAAGTACTGACGTAATCATATAGCCGTCATCATCCCGATTTCAATCCTAAATATCAAACATGTTTGATATGATCAGGGCGGCCCCGATTTGTGTGCGAGCAGATCGGGAGGTGCAAGATTCGATCTGTGAATGCATCACATTACCAGATAATCCGCGCCGAACATCGGGACCGATCGAGGGGCTCGACAAGATTTTTGCTCCGATTCTCGGGAGGGGGAAATCGGGGCTAAATCGGGCTAAAAATCCTGTAGTGTGAGCCAGGCTTAAGACAGAAACAGGGCATGGGAGGGAGGAAGGAAAATCTCATTAGATCATGCAGCATTCACAATAAATCCATTTAAGCATGAAAACTACACAAATTGGTGAAGGGAGTTCTGGGCTACTACTAGCCCACTCCACGGAAGAAAAATCATCTCAGACTCCTATACAAGCAGCGAATATATTCATCTTCCGAGCTTGTGTTCTGTCTCCATCCTTTGCTATTCTGCTACTCCAGCAATATATTTTCTCAATCATCTTGAAAATGTCAAAAGACAACTCCTCCCTGCTCACGGCTGAAAAACAATCCATTTCACGAACCTAATGCAACAGTAAAAGCTGCTGAATGTTTCAGCAATCTTCCCCACGAAGCTTTCAACTGTGGCTTCGCCTATATCCTGACATGATCTAACAGTTGTTCTGCAAAAAAACATCACCATCTTTACAGAAAAATACATGTAATTGGCATCCATATGCTAAAGTCATAGATTTCCTCGCTGTCCAATCAGCTCTTTCAGGCACTTGAAAAACTCGAGACTTGCTTATTCGAGCACCAGCTTTTGATTTCAGCCCATGTTGGGTTCAGGGCAAGGAGGGGAGAAAAATCCCCTCTCCGTTAATGACCAGATGCGAGCAATCAGGGCGACTGCCCTCATGCTAATTTGAAACAGCCTTGCAGGACACCTCCCTGAAGGCAATCAAAGCCCTACAACTTCAGGTAGCACTAATTACAACTCTGGGGAAGTTATGAGAGTCGCTCTGCATACAGATTGACAAATTAATGCCCGATTGGGACCACAAGAAGGAAATTCAACATGACTGACAGCCCGCCGCTGAACCAGTATTGCTGATGAATCCTGAACATAAGGACATGAGCTGATTCGATTGTTTGCGGAGGCTCCTGCAACGACTTTAATATTCTGATATTAGTACAAGTAGTGTGATGTTATGAGGTACTAATTATTTTAATCATGGCTCGATAATCGCTTTAGGTGCATTGGACAGCTGTTTGCATTTATAGAGACTTCTCATCAGGTTTAATGTGTCCTATATGATATGATGATTTCAGCGTTGGCAGTAAATACAGGAGAATGCAGTAACAATTGACTATTTTAACACAAAAGTATTTTTAAAAATTAAAGTGTTATTACAGTTAACTATAGTTAACTAAAACTGAAACTAAAACCAATCTTTACTTGAAATAAAATAAACTGAAATAAAATATGAAAAAACTATATAGGCATGTAAAAAACACACACACTTTCAAAAATAACTACAATTAAAATGAAAACAAAATATAAAAATAAAAACTAATTCAAGATATTAATAACAACTGCATTCCTATTTCAACAATACTAAAATAACACCCGTTTAACAAATAAATGGCATGCTATTATCAAGCAGTATTGTGGGCAATTGTGTTTAAAGCCAAACTCCTTCCCAGCTCATGTAACTGTTTTCTTCTCCAGACACATTTAAATGCCACCCACTGAGATCTACAGGGGTTTGTCCCTTTAGAGCATTAAATCAAATGAACCACAGGCAACGAGAGAGTAAAAAAACAGAATCCAAAAACACTCACATTACATTTATGCTGGACAGTACAAACATGATGTTAAAAAGGATTTAAATGTCACTTTATAAAGTGTGGCAGAAGACACAATCTTAAATGGCTACATGCTACCAAATGGCAAAGACAGCTAATATTTCTCAATGCGCATGTTAAAGAAATGTAAAGGAACATCTAGTGCAGCGCTCCAGTGTCTGTGCTGTGTCTGAGCATGACTGTGATGATCTAACTGGGCGCTGGTGTCATTCTTTCTGATGAGCTCTTGTGGACACATGGATACAGTCCTGAGGGAACAGAATCAGCACACTGGTTATTTACAGAGAGAGAAAGGGCACTATTCAGTTGTGCGGGAGTCTCAGTCAGATATCATTATCGGTTGACTTTTATTTCTTAAAAAGCACAAAGTATATACACCTCGATTCAAAAGTTTGGGGTTCGTAAGATTTTTAAAATGTTTGTGGAAGTGTTTTATGCTCACCAAGACCGCATTTATTTGATCAGAAATACAGTAATTATTAAATACAGTAAATACAGTTTAATAAATAAAAATAAGTAAATACAGTTTTACAATTTTAAATAACTCTTTTCTATTTTGATATATTTTAAAATGTAATTTATTTCTGTCATGACAAAGCTGAATTTTCAACAGCCATTTCTCCAGTCTTCAGTATCACACGATCCTTCAGAAATCATTTTAAATAGCTGATTTGGTGTTTAAGAAACATTTCTTAGTATCATCATTGTAGGAAACTGTTGTAATGCTTAATATTTTATATATTAATATATTATATACTATTTATATATTATATAATATTATACATATATTATGGGTGAATGATTTCTTCTCCACAAAGCCTTTTCGTTCTGACTGGAAGAAAGAAGCTGTTCCTAGTTGGCGTGACGGCACAAACAGCTGTTGATTCAGCGATTCCCCTGGGTGCTTCAACTAAAACAGCAGTTTCTCATCAAGGACGGCTCGCGTCTTTTTAAAGATGCAATTCTGTCCGTGTTCTCTTGGTTGCGGTCATTACCTGTCCTCTGTTGATGGCCACGAGTGTTGCCTTCAGTGTCTGGGCACCCAACACGCTGAAGCTGCGTTCGTGGATGACTCATGCGTTCATAGTGAGCGTATGAGCATGGCTTCGCTGCGATCTCGCCTCTCTCTCCTCATGGGGAACGGAACGGCAACCTCTGTCTCTACCCGTCCCGGTTTCCCTGTCACGAGCAGGGGACCAGCCGGTTAGAGCTCTGGGAGATCTGAGGGTCACAGTGAGAGCTTCTCCGCCAGGCACATCCCTGCGCACCTCTTACTCCTCCCGCAGCGAATGTGGCGGTCTCGTACATCAACCGGCAGGGTGGTCTACGATCACGTCGCATGTCACAGCTCGCCCGTCATCAGATGAACTGGCATACAACTGGCCTCGGGCTCTACGCAAGTATGCATTTTCCCCAGTGAGCCTTCTTGCACAGACACTGTGCAAGGTCAGGGAGGACGAGGAACAGGGTGCCAGAAGGTTGAATCCTCCTGGGCCACCCCTGGTGCCCTCCTGGGATCTCTCTACTGTCCTGGCTGGCCTTCAGAGGGATGAGCCGCTGGACTCAGTTGAGCTTAAGTTCCTGTCTGCTAAGACAGCGCTCCTGACCACGCTCACTTCCATCAAGCAGGTCGGGGACCTCCTAGCATTTTCGGTAAGCGAAAATTGCCTTGTGTTCGGGCTGGCCTACTCTCACCTTGTCCTGAGACCCCGGCCTGGATACGTGCCCAAGGTTCCCACCACGCCCTTTTGCGATCAGGTGGTGAACCTGCAAGCACTGCCCTCGGAGGAGGCAGATCCAGCCTTGGTGTTGCTGTGTCCCATAAGAGCGTTGCGCATATACATGGACTGCACCCGGAGCTTCAGAAGCTCTGAGCAGCTCGTTGTCTGCTACGGAGGTCAGCAGAAAGGGAAGGCTGTCTCCAAGCAGACGTTGGCCCACTGGATAGTGGATGCCTTGCCTTGGCCTACCAGACATCTGTAGAGTTGTGGGCTGGGGCGAGATTCCTTCGCGAGATTTTACAGTCTCCACATTGAGCTGGTTTCTTCCCGTGTGTTGGGTAACAGGTAAGTGGCAGGAAGAGCCGGCCGGTGTCACGCTTGCTGCGCCATTCCCCCTCACCCGGGGATGCGAGTGCCTTTTGCTCCTCCAGTAAGTTCCCTGGATGATGAACTCTGGTTGAGTATCCTCCAGTACCCCCGGCAGTCAGACTGGGCGGAGACAGTATCGGTGTTAGCTTGCCCGGGTTTCCAGTCAGCCCCTTTACTGGGCTAGGTGTCCATATGGCTTGATTCCCTGCGGGCGATCCCATATGTTTATTCTTCCACGGTAAGGTTTCCCTCTCGGTGAACCTGTGTCTTCCCTTTGACAGACCACTCTGTCAGTCTCTGCTGGCAGCCGTTCCTCCCTACTCCTAGGCAGGACCTGCATCAGAGACCCATTCCATATGTAGTACTGCCCCAGGCCTGGGTCAGTCCATATCAGTGTCTCTACATGATACCTCCCTACGGGCAGGATGTGGTCTCCGCAGCACCCTTCTCCGGAAGGCTCGCTTCCCCTTCGTTACTGCCAAGCTGTAAACAACAAACAGGAAAGGGGTGAAGCACCTTTCATGAAGGTCGAAATCCCTTCTCTTAAGAAAAAATTTCTGTCATAGGAACAGCGGCTTGGCTATCTCCAGCAGCGATGTACTCATCTTTTGGTCCCACTGGGGGCACCAAGGTCAGCGAATTTGCGCTGGGGCGTTGGGAAGGTTACGACCTTTGCGTAGCGGCTGCTTGTCAACATTTGCAGTGCTACAGGGTTGTGATGGGGTTCAGGTTGTGATGCTTTCCATGGACCCCCTATGTCATCACAACATACTGTAACTCGTAGTGACCGACAGATAGGGAACATCTCGGTTACGTGCCATGGTTACACGCTCACAGTGAATGCATAAACCATCCACGAATGCAGCTTCAGCGAGCTGGATGCCCAGACACTGAAGACAATGATCGTGGCTGTTGACAGAGGATAGGAAACGACTGCAACCAAGAGGACAGGGACGGAACGGCATCTTTAAAAAGACATGAGCCGTCCGTGATCAGAAACTGCTCGTTTAGATGAAGCACCCAGGGGAATCGCTGAATTAACAGCGCTGATTGTGCAGTAACGCCACCCAGAACAGCCTCTTTTTCCAGCAGCAGAGAGAATTTGCCTGGTGAATCTCGAACTGTGTTCATTAATTCGGCTCCGAAGCAAAAATCTGATGAGTGGATGCACCTGTCACCTATTTATACCCGTATGCACGGGGAGTGGCTCAGGTATGCAAAATCCACTAGCCAAAATTCATTGGCGTTTTCTCTGAAAGTCAGAGTGGATTGGGGCTCTCAAATAAACCCCCTATGTCATCACATAATGTCTCCATTCCCTCCATCAGGGAACGAGGGTTACGTACATAACAGAGACATTATTTCGTGAAATATTATTGCAATTTAGAATAACAGTTTATATTTTAATATACTTTAAAATATAATTAGAATTTTCAGCATCATTACTCCATTCTTCAGTGTCACATGATCCTTCAGAAATCATTCTAAAATGTTGATTTATTATCAATGTTGGAAACAGTTGTGCTGCTTCATGTTTTTTGGAACCTGTTATTACTTTTTCAGGATTCTTTTATGAATATAAAATAACAAAAAACAGCATTTATTCAAAATGGAAATCTTGTGTTACAATATACACAACCGTTCAAATGTTTGGACTCAAGTTTTTTCATTCTTTTTTTGAAAGTAATGAATACTTTTATTCAGCAAAGATGTTAAATGGATAAAAAGTGATAGTAAAGTCTCATATTGTTAGAAAAGATTTTAATAAAACAAATGCTGTTCTTTTTAACTTTTTATTCATAAAAGAATCCAGAAA
>NW_015552593.1:2464502-2464764 GCF_001515605.1 Sinocyclocheilus anshuiensis | reverse complement strand
CACAACTGTTTCCAGCACTGATAATAAATCAGCATATTATAATGATTTCTGAAGGATCATGTGACACTTTGATCACAGAAATAAATGATTAATTATTAAAACACAAAACCAATATTAGAAATTGAAATAATATCTCACAATATTACATTTTTTTCTGTATTTTTGAGCAAATAAATACAGACTTGATGAGCACAAGAGACTCCATTAAAAAACACAAAAAATCTTACTGATCCCAAACTTTTGAATGGCAGTGTGTGTGTCT
>NW_015552593.1:2436547-2464329 GCF_001515605.1 Sinocyclocheilus anshuiensis | reverse complement strand
GCAAAAAATAATATCTCTGTATTTTTTGGCCGATTTGCGATATACGGTATATATCTTGGTATTTTCGTTTTTGTATTTGTATTTTAAAAATCTGTATTTAATATATATATATATTTCACATACCACCCAATGTTGTCCAACAAAACAATACATAGTAAAGGCTATGAAAACAAATAAAGTGACTGTAACCATGTAAGCCTTCATATCATGTGCAAAAAAAGGGTTAAAATCACATTTCATTCTAACATTGTAACATCGCAATCTAAAAACTAAAATAAGGCTTTTAAAGCCTAAAAATGAAAATAAATGAGAACAAAAGCACAGAGTTGTGTTAGGCTACAGTCCCTTTACTGTCAGTGCTATCATAAAAATAGACTTACTTGTAGGTTTAAAATTGTGGTGTGTGTTCACGCTGTGTGTGTCTACTTTGGATGGGATAAATGCAGAGCACTAATTCCGAATATGGGTCACCATACTTGGCCACATGTCACGTCACTATTTAATTGAGCTTTGTCTGTTTGGCACGCTTGTCTGTGAAGTTTAGCGGAGAATCGCAAAGCAGAAGGCTCATGCACTTCTGACAGAAAAATTGAAATATTTCCATGGCTTTCTAACATTTACAGATGGAGCATATACCTGTGAAATGTAAGTTATGCATTCAGGAAGACAGCACATCTCAAACACATTAAACAGCGTGAGTAGCCTAGAGTCTCTGTCAGCAGCACACACAGCCTTTCTGTCAGAGCATATGACAGGCCGAGCCGCTTAAACTATGCGAAACAAAATTATAAACTATGTCTTACCAGTTTTTAAAGGCCTTAATATGAAGCTTGTCACATGTTTAGAATACTGTATATCGATATAATCGGTATAGCCTCATATTGCATCTCTTATAAAGAAAATATTGATATATCGTACAAACTCGATATACCGCCCAGCCCTAATATATATATATATATATATACATATACAGTACATACTGTATATATATATATTATCAGCCCAAAAAATGACTGCATCCCCACAGTGATTAGCAATAACAAGTAGCAAATCAATTATTCTGATATGTTCCATCCAAATTTCCTGATTCTATTTAATCTATTTAATTCTATTCTCTTTTTAAAAACCATGAATGATTCCTGAACTGATTCATTATAATTCATAAAAAATTATGTGACCAAGGCAGTCAAAACTGAGAGGAAAAACCATATTTCTAAGTCTACAGCATAATTCAACATGTGTCACCCTGCCTGACACCAGCCACGTGTCAGGCATAAAAATATGCCTTATCAAAATTGTATAACTGCCCAAAACCCTCTTTTCTTTTTGTTCATCATTTAGTTATTCTGTTACATGACAAAGAGTTGAGTGCAATGATCTAATGTCTTAAGAAAATGTGCGTGAACTTGCCATCACATTGCTAGGCTGTTGTTCATGGTTGCCATGTTGTTGACATGCAGTTGCTTTTAGTCATATTGCCATTTGTTTGCTGTGCTGTTATGGGTTGCTAGGCATTCCACCATCCATATATCCTGCTAAAAAGCCTTATTTTAAAAAGATGTGGTTCCTTTATATCATAGATTTATATTTTACTGGTAAAATATATTTTACTGCTCAGAGGGTTTGTGGAGGTGATTCTGTGCAAATGTGCTCAGACCTGATGCAACATCATGACATCACACACACACACACACACACACACACACACACACAGCCGTTCAACAACTATGAAATCTAAAAGCTGAATATAATTGCAGTTCATGCCACAGTTCACTAGAATGAATGCTGGGAGACGCCGAGCACCGCGGGGCCACTATTGGTCCGACTACAAAACATGTATAAAGCACTGGCAACAGATGGCAGTAAAACATCATGAAGCTGCAGTTCTGCAGTACACACGCACACACACTGCTGCTTCTTTATTGGATGTGAAAACAAAGGCAGAAATTAGAGAGGACTTTTACTTCCTGCCACATCGCAAGTCCAACAGGAACAGCAATAATAACAAGAGGCATGACAGGTGATAATCGCACACAAAAACACCATCAACGCAATTCCCTGTTGGCCCACAGATAATGTAGAGAAAAATATGTTTATGCTAATTAAGGGCTATTAAATAGATCTACAATTCTTGAATTCATTCATGTATTCACTTCGACCTCCTCTTTATCTGAATGAGAGCCATTAAGAGCCACAATTGTTGCCACTCATTGATCATTTTTATCACATTGTCCACAACATGTCAATAGCTCAAACTGACTGTGTCATCATAAGCAACCTAAGATGAATGCGCAACCGAAGAGCTTTGTTCCCACATGCAAGTTTTCTGAGAGGCGCGCTAACGTGTCAAAGGCCGGTGGCAGATAACGGCGCTTCCCTTGATCACCCCCACCGAGGCAGCCGATAAAGACAGACGCAGCCCCTCATAGACTCGCGCAACCAGCTTCACTGACTTTCATGCATTAAAGTGTCAAGGCTTTTTTTGCATAACAAGCTCACTCGAATGGCTTTAGTTATTTTGGGCAGCCTGTGTTCTTAGTCATGTCTCCAGGTGATCTTCCAGACCCAAATTACAGGCGCGCCCTACGACTTTGAGACGCCGCTCCAGATGAGGTATTTTGAGAATAGTCTGACTACTTCCCTGATTAAAAATAACAATGCTTACAGCCTGCCAGACACAAACATTACTCTCAGAAAGCTGGTATATTTTACCAGCATGCATGAAAGTAAAATTTGAGGAGTAGCTGTATTGAAAATATGGCAATTACAGTGAGGTTCTTTTGAAGACTCCATGAAATTAAAAATCGCCAATCATTCCAATCCCCAATAGTGACCTGCGAAATGGACCTGCGAATGGTTATTTGGCCATATTAAATAAGTACATGAGATGTGGCCTTGGCCATAATCATGACATGCACTATGAAGCAGTTAAGGACACATGTAAATTGCATGTATTTTCATATTAAACATTCATCATTCATATTAAACACAGGTACCGAAAAATAGTTTATATATAATGATGTTTTATTAACAAAGTTCGGGAAGGGCCAAAATTCCGAGCTCGGAGCCCTCCCCTCGGACAGCATGCCAAATACGCATAACCTTTACTCTGTTTATTATATGTAAGTGTGAACTCGTGAATATATGGTGAAAAAGGTGATTTTTTAAATTACATTAAATCAGCAAAGATGCATATATATATATATATATATATATAAAACAATTTTTATATATATAAAAGATGTTTTTTTAAATTATTACATTAATGCAGCAAAGATGCATTTAATTGAATGGAATGTGGCAGTATCATGGTTGCCACAAAATATTAAGCATCTCAACTGTTTTTACATTGATAAAAAAAAAAAAAGATTCTTAGGCACCAAATATTAGAATGATTTCTCAAGGGTCATGTGACTGAATTAATCGCTGCTAAAAATTCAGATTTGCATTATAGGAATAAATTACATTTTAAAATATAAAAAAGTGATATTTTAAATTGTAATAATATTTAATATAAGATAGATAGATAGATAGATAAGCACATTTTCCTGCCTCTGTTTTTGACATATTTCATATTTAAAGTAATTTCATGGCCTTAAATGTAATAATACAAGCAATGTAAAAACCAAATTCAACAACTCGAGGACAGAATATACAGCACCAAAATGGGGTCTCAGCAGTTACTGGGAAATAAATATTAAAGAAGCAAAAATATCTGCAGATCTAATGCATTGATCCACAGAGCAGCCGCATTAAGAATGCTTCCTTTTTTTCAAACAAACCCAGCAGTAGTTACCCAGGAATAAATGGCATACATTTAAATAATAATACGTGCTAGGGAATGCAAAGTTCATGTGTAATAAAGGACAGGACGCGATGCTGTGTAATGCAGCGTCTCACGCTTGTTGACCTTTGGCTTTGTGTGAACAGAAATGACTCACACACAGCAGACTTGGGTAAAAGCCAATCACAGCAGAAGCATCTGACAATATATGCAGACATACATAGACACACAAACACTCGCAACAGACTTACCGGGTAAACAATGTCACCACCGCAAGCCTTTAACCTAATTTAACCTGTCTGCAGTGCAGACCAGTACTACACCACATTAAGCAAACTCAGCATTGAAAAGCCTCCAGCAATACATATGCAAGATCAACAGACCATATTAGAAGGGTAACCTTACATGCATTTTCGACTATGAACAGTATGTATTCAAAAAAAGCCAACAGCAATGTATACTGCTTATTTGCTATACATCCATCCGTAACAAGTCAAAAAAAAAAAGCGAAAGACAGAAATGAGGAGAGGTGGGCCGGACCGCTTAGAAACAGCAGTCAAACTGCGTTCACAAAGTATGAATTAATAAGATCAATGTATGAATAAAAGATCGTTCTTCAAGTGAATTGAATACATCAAACATTCACAACAGAACATTATTCCCAGAAATGGGAGAGAGGGAGAGAGAAATGAGGTGTAAGTTTCAGACTAAAACTCAGAGGCGTGCTTTGATGTCTGAAATCTAGATCAGCAGTTTAGGAAGACTGATCAAAAAGTTTGGACTAAAGTATTCCTTCCATCGTTTCTTGAAGCGATGCAGCGGTGGAATGTTGCGCAGTCGACCCATCCACTTGTCACTTGATATGAATTTATGTGAGCTGAGTAAGATCAGATAAGATAGAAATGTATTGATCCCCGAGGGGAAATTTGCTTGTCACAATGACACAGTGTCACGCAGAACAGAACTGCGCATCATAGGCCAGTAAACACAAAAGGGCAAGAGAGAACAGAACAAAATGAACACCATAATAGAGTGAATCACTTGCAATACCTAAAATAAAAACATGCACACATAATAAACACCACACAGGATGTAATCAGCACATGAGTGGCTAACAGCAGTTATTTTTGATCGATAGCTTCAAGTTAGAATTGTGTTATATTAATTATACATTTTTCTTTTTCCTCTAGACTGTTATATGGCTGGTCGAATACATGCATGCAGTATGTACTCTCAGTACTCATAATATTTAGCATTATGTAGAATGTACTGTATACAGTGTTCTGTATACTAGAGCTCATGCATGAATGTAATATCGGATGAACTACTGCATTTGACAATGTGCAGGATAGAGCAGAGCTCACTGCGTGGGATACTGTATCTAACAAAGCAATGCACTCAACCTGATTCAATCATAAATTCATAAATAGGCAATTCATTTATTAAACAATGAGTACGTTTACATGGACAACAATACTCAAAAATAGATTTTAATACTAAAAATTGATTTTAACACGATTAAGACAATACTCTGATTAAGAATCTGCCATGTAAACAGAGATTTTTAATTACATTAATCCAGCTAAAGTCATATTCGAAGTAAACAGAAATCAAAGTAAACACAAATAGAATTAAGACATGTGGAGTATTCCTATTTTAGTCACATTATCGAAGTGCAGTATAGACATGTACACACCTTAATCACATTATTAGGACTTTTCACCACATTTTGCGACAGGATACACACACGGCAGTGTTCAACCGTTAGATGTTAGAACCCAAACAAAAGAGCATGCCTTCAACAACACTGTCATCTGTTTGCACGTACAGCATGACAAATAATTAACTGCACTTGAAGCTTTCAGTAAATTAAAAATGAAACACCCAAAACTGTATATGGCACAATAACAAACACGAACTATATGTTTATATGTGAAATTCTGGAGGGGACGTCGGATGGCGTCGCTTAGTGACGTAATGACGTGCCATTAATCAATCTATGTACTATAACAGGGGTGGCGAACTCCGGTCCTGGAGAGCCGCAGTCCTGCAGAGCTCAGCTCCAACCCTAATAAAAACTTACCTGCCTGTAGCTTCCTAATAACCCTTCAGACCTTGATTAGCTTGTTCAGGTGTGTTTGATTAGGGTTGAAGCAAAACTCTGCAGGGCTGCGGCTCTCCAGGACCGACGTTTGCCACCCCTGTACTATAACATGTAAAACAGGAACAAGAAAGGAATATTCTAAAAGCAACTCATGTAAACACCTTAATTGTAATATTGTCTTATTCAGAATAAGGTAAATAATTAGATTACTGATGTCCATGTAAACGTAGTCATTGTGATCATTTTTATTTCAGCATGAGCTATTTGAGTACATCAAGTTAAAGTAAAAGAAAATGTTGCATTAGCAAGAAGCTGTAAAAAATGTTTTTGTATATTTTATTTCATTTAATTTCAAGTAAACTTTTTTATGGTTTTAGGTTTAGTTTAATTAACTATAATAACCACGATTAGTAGTATTATCTAATATTTATGGAATCATGCTTGCGGGTATTTCATACAAAAAATTAAATTAAACAAACAATAATAATATTAATACTATTACTACTACTACTGCTAATAATAATAAAAATAAAATAAAATAAATAAAAATAAAATGGATTGCAGTTATATGAATCATCATACCAATTTCTTTCGATCTGAATTTAATTCAACTTCAGCAGTTGAACTGGAATTTAACAGGCATGCTGAATCTATTTGTATTGCTTTTGGTGCTTTGTACCTTTTTTATTTATTCTAAAGTGTGATCCTAGCTGAATAAGTAATCCATAAGTAATGGTGCAACGTGACATGTTTCAGTTAACTGAGACAACTGACAAGGTTTTCAATCATTCTTCAACTGCTCAACAGCTGCTATAATTTGGTTGGCGTCATCTATAAACATTGACATATCAAGTGCTGAAGGACTTTCGCCAAATAGACCTCTGACACAGACTTGAGCATCTCAAACTCCCCATACTGCTCTCAGGTATATCATCAGGGGCCAATGATTCACATTACTTTCTCCAGTGCCTGATTTTTCAAGTGACCCATTACACTGTGGCAATGGAAAATCTGAGATGATGGGAATCCCCGCAAAGTGTTAGATAATCAACAGCATCATTCAACATCAAGTCACATGAAGGAGAAACACTTAAAAGTATGTGGACACCTGACCACTACATCCATATGTGACTGTGGAGCATTTTAAAATATATGGAGTTAGCCCTCCTTTTGCAGCTATAACAGCTTCCAGTCTTCTGGGAAGGCTTTACATTTGATGTTGGAACATGGCTGCAGGGATTTGCTCCCATTCAGATGTAAGGGAAACAGGTCAATTTAGCTCAAAGGGAATCATTTAAGATTTTAAAGGGAATTTGGACAGAATCACTGTTTTATGGCTGATCACTGAGACGGCCAGCGAGTCATTGAACGAGCCGTATAACATCAACTCTGCAATGGATATTTATATCCAAAATATAGTGAAAACACTATTAATTAGCACAGTAACAAGATCGGCAGTTTAAGACATTAACTTGTAAGCACAAAACACAAGATACTTCTCTTTTCAATATAAATAAGACTTTATTGGATAAATCTAAGACATATAAACTAATCTAACACATAAACAAACGCATTCACACAAGTTGCAGAAAGAGAGAAAGTGAGGAAATAATGAGTTTAAGAGAATGAAAATGTGAAATCCCAAGTTTACAGCAATATGTGCAATTGCATAGATCTGAACAACCATCAATCACTTAATTAACCCTCGCATTGAGTTCCTCAATTAGGTTAAAATTTATATTAAATGCACCAGTTCAGCTAGGATCTGGAGGTACTTGCGGTGCGTTGCGTTGCCTGTACGGGGGTTCCCTTTGTTGTGGTCCTTGCAGAACAGGGGGTTTCCCGCAGTTGCGGATTGGCTGGAAGTTCAGTCTTGGGAAACAGTGGTTGGGCGTTGGCTGACGACGCGGAGTTGTGGGCTGGTTAAAGTTTAGACCGTCCATCAAATTTTGCGGACAACTTTGTTTGGTTCTTCTAGGTTGTCTTAATTTAAAACGTTTACCGTTAATTCTCTAGTAACATCATTTGCAATGAAATTAATTGCCCTATCGTGCATGGAGCTCTCTGGCTTCCATTCAGTTTAGAATGACGTGAATGTATGAAGACCAGAGGTTAAGAGGTCTCTCATAAGGAATTTCAGTCTGTTCTCTGTGGTCGAGGTGGGGGAAGTCAATTCCAAAGAGCTCGTGATTGTAGTTACTATCACGTGATGGTCATGCGGTCATCTCTTTGACCATTTAATCTTGATTACTTGCCCTAAAATTGACAATCTCCTTGGAATTGTCAATAAGTGTTCTTTTGTTTAAATGCTGTGAGCTACTCAAAGCTGCTAGTTGGTTCAGGCTTGTGGGGCCAAGATCTGATTTACGAACATCCTGTGTCTTGGGTCTCTGTGGAATTTGGCTCCTCATGTTTCAACCATGTTTTGACCAAATCTTAGATTGTCTGATTCGGTCTGATACCCTACACAGACATACAAGGTCAGGCAGTCAGCATTCCAATTCATCCCAAAGGTGGTTTAGGTCTGGGCTTTATGCAGGGCAGTGGGCTTTATACCAGGCTAAGTAAATCATTTCTTTATGCACCTCGGGAGACTGTGAAGCTGAAACAAAAAAGGTACAGCCCATGTTTGATAATGAGATTGCACGGGTATATGCTTGATTTTTTTGCGATAGCCAAACCCTTTAATTATAACAGGAGTCTAAGTACTTTGGCCATGAATGCACATGTACAGCCCCCAAAATCACACCACATAAAACCGGCGACACATTTATGTTAATTAAAAATAAATAATTAAATCATGTGCCACTCAGACCCTCTCCTCTAATGAAAGTTACCACACTCTTTCCAGCTGCATTAAAATTCTGCTTAAGTGCCACTTGGCTGACCTTGATCCAGTACCATGCAATGCCTGATCTCATCAGATCTTCACGGCTCTAGCAGACCCAGAGAGATGACCTCAAAATCAAGAGGCAGAATTGTTGATATCGACAAAGCCAGGTTTATTCTCACCGTCTGACAGGAGGAGGTGATTAGACCCTCATGTCAGTGCTCGGGGGTCATGGACAGGGTGCATAGTGTATGTGGAGGTGACGATAGCAGGATATTATGATTAGCATCAACCAAAAGACGAAGATGTTAATATCAGATGATTAAAAGGGTAGTTCCATCAAAAATTAAAATTTGCTTGAAATTTACTCGCTCTCAGGCCATCCAAGATGTAGATGAGATCAGAACAGATTGGCATTACATCACTTGCTCCCCAATGGAGCTTCTGCAGTGAATGGGTGCCGTCAGAATCAGAATCCAAACAGCTGATAAAAACATCACCATAATCCACAAGTAATCCACACAACTCCAGTCCATCAATTAACATCTTGTGAAGTGAAAAGCTATGTAATTGCAAGACACAAATACATCATTAAAGTTTTAATTTTAAACCATCACTTCTAGCCAAAATATCAATCCATAATGCTTTCTCCATTGAAAAAGTCTATCCCCTGTTGTCCTCTCACATCAAAATCCACTGACATATTTGTTTAAAACAAATGGTTTTGGACTGTTCTCATGTCTAAACAGTGCTTAATCTGTGGATATTTCTCTCCTGATTCAAATTACTTTTCTCACTGGAGAAAGCAATATAATGAAGAGGGCTCATATTTTATCTGGAAGCAACTGTTTAAGTTAAAAGATGGATTTGTTTATTAAAAACATGCAGCTTGTGGATTACTTAAATTACTTGTGGATTACTGAGATGTTTTCCTCAGCTGTTTGAACTCTCATTCTGATGGCACCCATTCACTGCAGTGTGATGTAATGCTACATTTCTCCAAGTATGCTGATGAAACAAACTCATCTACATATTGGATGGCATGAGAGTGAGTAAATTTTCATTGTTGGCTTTAAGCTTTGTATAAAGGGGTAAATACAGCTAAATCAAATATAAAACAACTTCCTATATAAGTGACTCAATATACAGTACAATATTAATCTTTTATCCTGCATATTGATTTTAGGTGATTTTTAAAAAATTTTTTACTTGTATGAATTTCACTCATGAACGTACACAGATGTACTGAGAGATGCAAACAAACAGTAACAGACAGTTTGTTGGGTTTCGTTTCTATTTTTCAGCTCTTATTTTCACCGATTGTACATCGGAATATTTAATAAGTGACGTACAGTAATCAAATGGCAGTTGGCATTGGTCTGTGTCTATCAGTGCAGCATGAATTGGCCTTGAAATTGACAACAGGTGAATAAAATGCACTCTCCCGGTTTGCCTTCAGCATGAGTTGTTGGTAGGTACAGCAGGGTGCATGTTTATTTGTTTGTAATGATGTCTTTAACTTGCTGTAATCTTAATGCTATTTAATTTACAATACTGCACTCCTTTTAAAAGGTTTTAGCTGCTGGTGCACATTGGCCAATTCAAGACACAGTCTTCTACTCACTGCTTCAGACACCATGCTGTGTCAAATGCTGCTTTCATTTTTAACTAGAGATGGATTTCTTTTTATCCTGTTGAACTTGCTGTTGAACCTCACGGTTTTTAAAGAGGTTTTATATAAATGCACAATTTTGATACTTAAGACACTTTTTTTGACTGTTATCACATGTTGCCTGTGGAACTGACTTGTCTTGTATTTTATTTGCCTTTGTGCCTGTACTTAGCATCATTCTTCTTTTAATCTTATAAAATAACCTGGGGTCAGTATTTACTCACCATTATGTAATTCCAAAGCTGTATGACTATGTTTCTTCGAAGGAACAGAAAAGATGATATTTTGAATAATTTAAACTTTTTTTCCCCAATAAAGGCCAGCAACATTGGATCCCATAGAATTTCATTTTCTGGGGAAAAAATCTGAATATTTTTTGTGCTTCACAGAGAAAGTAAGTCATACAGGTTTGGAACAACATGAGTGTGAATAAATGATGACAAAACTTTCTTTCTTTTTTTGGAACTATCCCTGTAATTGTAACTGATGTCAAATCAACTTAATACTTCAATTTCTCATTCTACCATTTGAATCAGGTATTTCTAAAGGATTTCATGCACAATTTTTACAGTATCTCACATCATCATTCAAAATCTTATTGGACATGGATGTGCCAATGTCAAAGGAATGACTCATTCTTCGGAATATTGAGAACAAAGAAAGCAGACATTCAGAAAACTGCAGATGGCACATCTGACAATATCTCCATTCCATCAGCCAGAGTATTTCCTCAGACGAGTGACAGAAGGAGAGAAACCTTCTCCAAGTCCTAAGAGATGAGACCACTGAGTCAAACAAGACAGCAGGAATATCTAGAGACAACTGATACAGGCTGTCGGATTGTTAAGTTAGAAGTACTTGGGATCTAAACACATCCCCCTATGGGAGAAAAGCTGTTCAAGAAACCCATCAAATATACAAGTGAAATCTGAACCCTAATGGCCGAGGACTGCTATATGCATCTGCAAAATAGCCTTACAGCTAAGATATAAAAAAAAAAGTTTGCAATAAAATGTTGCTTAACTGCTCTCTGACCACAATTACATCTGGAGAGATTTCATTAAACTACATGCTTTACATGCATCCAGGGGTGAGATAAAATGTAATTGAATAAATGCATAAATTAAACATAAATGTAGACGTAGGTTCATAAACAGGAAAAATGCATTATTATCATTTGAATACAAATCAGTTATACTTTTTGTAGAACAAGTAATACATTTCAGGTTACAGTAAGTCTAAGCAGGGCTGTCAATAAATTAAAAATGAATTGATTATAGTATTCTATCTGCAATAGTTTTAAACTATTGGCCTACTGTAGAATTTTGATGCTCTTTCAAGGTCATTGGTAGGGTTTTTTTTCCAACACAATTTTTATTATTATTATTAACTGCACTATCATGATAAATTGAAAGTCCTAATTATAATATTCTATGATTCACTTACATAATTTAATGCAGTAATAGCAGTAGATATGCTAATAGTGAATAAATGCAATTCTATTACCAGCCTCTTGACATTCAAGCCTTTTGAATTCTTATGCAAAAGCCTTTAGCAATACATTCAAGCACGGTCATATTTACTAAATATATAATGGAAAACACAACAGTGCGATAGTTTGTGACCTTAAATACATCTCCTATTTGAGTGGTTATATATGTTCATTCCATTATATTAATTATTGAATTATGTACGAGCAGTGACTGGCTCCTTCAAGATAATGTTAATTAGCATTATTGTTAAGTGTTGAAAGGAACAATGTCTAATATGTAGCAGTAAGTTTCACTGTTGCTGTGTGATTATGGAAATTACAACAAAGAAAAACATTAAACCTGAGCCATATGAAAATGCAGCTTTGATGCAACTCCCAAATGTCAAAACTCATGAGTCCCAAGCATGTGATTTAATGAGCATACTCAAACAAAAATCCCAGAAAAGAGCTGCTGCTACAACTTATTTATAAAACATATAAAATTGGCTGTGACGAGAGGGGCGGGGCTGAGAGCCGTGGGAACGGAGCGAGGCCGGTGGAGGAAATGTTAATGCGCAACACCTGCGCCACTCACCGGTCTCGAGTCCCACGGAGGAGCTCTGGAAGGATAAAAGGAGGAGTGACAACAGTGTTGGACGAGAGAGGACCAGGCCTGGACTTTATTTTGTGTTTTGGCTCTGTTCGTGCACGACAGTCATCCACGAGGGGCTGTCGTGCTATTTTGTGTTTATTTTATTATTAAAGTTTTCTTTAAATGTTCGCCGGTCCCCCGCCTCCTTCTTCCCGATCTACAAACTGTTACATTGGTGCCGAAACCCAGGAGGAAGGAGGGACACGCTGCCAGAGATCCCTCGCCGCTGTGGTGAATCCGCGGTGCCATTGAGCATGGCGGAGCAGTCTGCTGCCGTGGACGCTCGAGGCGGTGGGCTGGAGTGAGTTGCCGGGGGGGCGGACGAACTTGCTGCCGGCCGCCTGGGATGTGGAGGGACGGCTGCCGTCCGTGAGGGAGCGGAGGAGTCGCTGCCGTTCGCCTGAGGCCGGAGCCTGCTGCCATCCGCCATGATGGGGAGGAGCAGGGAACGGGGGACTCCTGCCGGCTGCCCGAACCCGGAGGAGCCGTCGCCGTCCACCGGGCGGCGGAGGAGTGTCATGCCGTCCACCGAGGGCTATCCAGTGCCGCCGCCAGGCATCGCGGAAGAGTTTACCCAGCTGGTGGAGGGCCGAGCGGCAGTGTGTCTGGGAACCGGAACTTTTTTTTTCCTCTCTCGTCTCTGTCTCTCCTCATCCTTCCGTCTCCTTTTCTCTCGCCTCGTCTGTCTGTCCTTACCCCCAGGTACACCGCGGCCGCCGTGATCGGCTCCCCCAGAAGTGGGGTGGGGGGAGTAGAGCGCAGTCTCGTGAGTACCCCCCGGCCTGCGAGGGGCGATGGGGGTATGTGACGAGAGGGGCGGGTAGATGGAGTAAATGCTAATGCGCGACACATGTGCCACTCACCGGTCTCGAGTCCCACGGAGGAGCTCCGGAAGGATAAAAGGAGGAGTGACAACAGTGTTGGACGAGAGAGGACCAGGCCTGGACTTTATTTTGTGTTTTGGTTCCGTTTGTGTTTATTTTGTGTTTATTTTATTATTAAAGTTTTCTTTAAATGTTCGCCGGTTCCCGCCTCCTTCCCGATCTACAAACTGTTACATTGGCATATAGGAAACATAAAATTGAGTTCTGAACACATCTTTATGATTTTATGACTTATGAACACATCCTCTGAACACATATTTAGTTGTTTCTTCAACTATGGCACTTTAATTTCCAAGAGGTCAATTTTTTATTAAAACATGTTTCAACTTTTTTTTATAGGAAGACTTTTTACCATACCCTTATTATTTATTTTTTGCAACTTTTAAAATTGCAATAATCAGAATAAATGGCTCACGAAAAAATGTGAACATTCAAAATCACTGTAGAAAATTGTACATGAATATGTTTGTTCATTTAAATTCAAACTGTAAGACTATTACAGATGCTAATAGATTAGGTAATAGAATCATTTCTTAAAGTGCACTGCCAATATTATAATAATTTCCTCAATCAGTATATTTTGTCTTAAACCTCAAGATACAATTTATTTGTTACGCAAAACTGCACAAGGTATAAAAAGTGTTGTTTTTAGAGAATGTCTTGAATTAAGTTTATGTTCCACAGATTATTGCAAATAACAATTTTGTGAGATTAAAGCTTAAAACAAGAAAAACTGACAAATTGTTAATATCTTCTGAAGCTAATTAATCTTGCTTTGAGATTGTTTACATATTTTAAAACTGCAACAAATGCTAGGAAAATGATCTTTTTTGGTGTAAAAAAATGAAACATAATTCTCACCTCACTAAAATTGGCACCAAGCTATTGCTCCTGATATTCTGCGGGGCAGCTGCAGTCAAAACATGAATACCGCTGCAGCCCAACCTGGCCACTGGTCTTCCATTCTGGAGAAAAAAAGGGAGGAAACGGTCTCCGAAATTCTGCTCCCGGGCTGAAATGACAGAGGAGATATTAAGAAATGAGGAATATTTCACTCAAAGCTTATTGTAATGAGATTTGAAGATGACCCGTTTTAATTTGTAACTAGAAACCCTGTTCCTGTACTGAATCTCTAGCTTCTGTTCAGTCAGTTACATTTTGGTTCTTTGAGTACATTCAGCAGTAATATGAAATAAAATCTCTATTTCTTTCAAATGAATTTCAATAGTGCACATACCAAATTCTAACCCAAAGAAAATCTTCATAAAGGACATAAATTGCAATCACCTTGTTTACTTATGTTACCTGGTCGTTTCCTTTAAATATATTTCACAAAAACAAATGCAGTTTGGCATTTCATTGGTGACATTTTATTTCTTTTGAAATATTTTTTTGCCTTGTCCCAATATGAAATGTTACAAAGTTTTTTTTAATTACTTGTGAAAATATTACTGAAAATTTAACAATTTACTAATGTACATTTAATGCAGACAAAAGTGATTTTGTGAGTGAGTGACTGAATCATTTATTCACCTGATTCGTTCAAACACACTGATTCATTCAGAAACGAAACAAGTGCTTAAGAATGAGTCAAAGAATCTTTCACTCAACTGAGTTTTTAAAAAAGCTGATTCATTCAAGAACAAAACAACTGATTGGCTTTATGAGTGAGTCAACGAATCAATCACTTAACCAATTTGATAAAAATGCTGATTCATTCAAGAACAAAACTGACTGGTTTTATGAGAGAGTCAATGAATCATTCACTCAGGAACAAAATGCTACTATGCTGTTGCTTGCAGTCTTTGTTTAATACTATTTTTGTTTGCATAACAAAAATACACAAAGAAACTCATAATAATATCTAAAATGTAAGTTCCTTAATATTCCTTAATAGTAACTTTGTTTTTTTTTTGTAAACCTGCCACACCTGCTATCAATAAGTGGTGAGAATAAATCAAGAGAATTTCAGGAACTATAAGTATACTGTTAAAGTGCATAAGCACATCATGGTTTACAACGTACAGAAGCACAAGGTATCACAACTAAATCAATAACCGCCTATTTTATTCCCACTTGAGCTCGAGTAGTCACACAACAATATCGTGGAGCTTCCTGCTTACTGTGGCAAATCTGGCAACAGCCCCAGTGATTGCAGACGCATTTGGCACCTACTGCATCAACTACAGTTGTAGTTCTTCGTCTTTTTTATGTTAAGGGGATGGTGTGTAGGAAAATGACAAATTACTCCTTATTGTCCCAATGGCCCTGTTACCCTGTACTGGGTCTAACGGTGCGTGCATTCTCTTGTCAGTACCTGTCACCTGTTATATTCACAATCCCTCTTGGCGGCTGATGACTGAAGCCCAGCGGGAGTCTCACATGGTGCTCGCGGGAAGGTTTCGTTTGGAAGGGAGTGAACGGATGAGATGCAGGTGTAACTCTGAGCATTTTTCTGCATTCTGAGGCATGTCTTCTGATCAGCTTCCTTTGATCTCTAGAGTTCTTTTCTACATTCAGACAAGAGAGCTTCATCTGGGCTGCACACCTATACATCTGAGCATTATCATCCACCAGCGGAAAAACACTCGAACCCAAGAGGTTAATTTAGTGACAGGCGAAATAAAAAAAATATTAACTGAAGAATTAACCGATTTGTTATTACATTATAGATCAGATACCAGAGGTGTTTTGCTTCTCCTTTTCTTTTAAGATTTATAGAGAGACATAGTGGGGTTCAAAAGACTGAGACAACATAATTGTAATATATTGGGGTTTAAATCAGGAAATAAACAAGTTTTATGGAAGTTTCAAAAAGGTTAGAGATGTTAAAAATAAAGTTATGTAAATTAAAGAGAATTTATCAATTTATTAAGAGAATTAAAGAGAATTTCACTAAGTATGCTGAGTATGCATACTTGTAATGTAATGTAATGTAATACAGAACTAACAATTTTGTATTCAAATGAGAAATTTGTAAAATACAAACATTTTTACTAGTTGTCTTAGACTTTTGTAAGCCAGTGTAGGAATTTACATTTTTCGGATTGGAAACTGAAAATGATTAAACATTTCACTTACCACAGAAAAATATGTTAATCACATTTTTAATTTTATTTTATTGAATATGTTTTTAATATTTTAATTTAATATTTTAGATAATAGTTAAGTAAAATGAAGAGGAAATAGTCTGCATTGTTTCAAGATCACTATTCAAATAATAATCAAATAATGTTACTCATCACATTTGAAAATGTTAACAAAATATAAAATGAAGAGAAAATATTCTAGGTTTCTACATTGACCATGTAAATTTTTTTTAACCTAATCTAATCTAATCTAATCTAATCTAATCTAATCTAATCTAATTTAATCTAATTAATATAAATATTATAGAACTTTGCATTAGAATGAGAAAAAAGCAAAATACAAACATTTTTACTAGTTGTCTCATGCAGACTACTGGACCCCACTGTAAGAATTGAAATTATCTGGATAAAATTGACATTGATCAAAAGTCCACTCGCGACAGAAAAATAAATAAGTTACTAATCACATTCACGCCGGGTTGGGAGAGCATTCTAATTAAATCAGTCAGTTTCCCTCCTCTAAAATTGATGAATGTGTCACAAGCCGAACGACAGCGAACCCAAATGCTTGCTCCCTGTCTTTTTTTACATGGCTAATCTATAAAAGGAATTTCACGAGGACTCTGACAGGTTGAGACATGAGATAAACTGTCATATTGGCCATGTCAGGTGAGCTGCATATGCACGGCTAATCTGACAGGGTGGAAGTAAAATGAATTTTCTAACTTGACATCAAGAGCAATCTCATTCAAAGATGACAGTCCATCTAGCCCCTCTGCCTTTAGTGCCAACAATTTATAGACATGACTCATCTCTCTATCAGGTTATTTAAATGTCAGGTGATTGCCAAGATCGCTGCTACTGATGTAATATGGACTGCATTTTAGTCATCTGAAATAAGCTTGAAACTTTTGAACAATGTTGACTGCAAATGTGACAGTAAAACAATAACTGATAAAGCACTTCACACTCAAACAGTGACAATATTTCAAACCTCTCGTGAGTCAGCATGAGCACAATATTCAGACAAACATAATCACACCACAACAGATATTATTATTAGAACCACAAGATGAGCCCTGCCCATGATTACTGACATCACAAAATTATCACTGATTTTATTAAATTTATGAAGAAAAAAATATGCAAACTCCTTTTAAACCAAAAAACATTATATTATGTTGCAATTCTATTAACATTTTTATATAAAATTGATAAAAATGCAAAATATAAGCATTTTTACGGATTTTCTCAGACTTTTGGACCCCACTTCAAGAATTTAAATTATTTGAATAAAACTAAAAGTGATCAAAAGTTCAACATACACAAAAAAATAAACACAGCATGTTACTAATCATATTTGAAAATTAAGTTATGTAAAATGAAGAGGAAATATTCTAGCTTACTATTCAAATAATAATTTGTGACATTGACATTGATTTCTGCTGTTTAGAAAAAAAACAGACAAACAGGAAAGTTCACTTTCGATCTGACAAGCTCTAATCTCATTGACTTACTTTATCCGACTTGCTGAAGTAAGGGCACACAGGATTTTTAATCAATCTTTTTGGAAACAGATTTGTTTACAAGGTACCAGATTGACAACGAGTGCTTCTGGACATATGGTTAATATGTATAGCCAATTATGATGTCAATCAGTTGATTAAAAATCCTGAACTCTCGAGTACAACAGAGATTTGTCAGCAAGGCAACGTTTAATAAAACAAAACGGACCATTTATAATATATTCCTGCTTTCCAATAACGATACCACTTAAAATTTTAATACATTATAATTAATGTAAATCTAATTCACTCATTTACAGGTAAAGATCCCCAAATACTCATTCATTTGGAGTTCGGCCCAGCCAAGGGACCATATTTGTTTAGGACAAAGTAATTGAAGAGCTTCATCCAGCAGGGTTTGCCAATTAGCTAATGGGATCAGCCATCATAACTTTAAATTCAGCCCACAGCACATATCCTGGTGTGATTGATTTCACCTAGAGACATTTGCTATGTCATTAACATGTCCTGAGAGAGGACTTCATTACTGGATAAAGAGGTACAGTCGACGGTCCGGCGTTTTAATTTAGCGCTGAGGCTTACAGTTATATTCACAGCCTTATAACTGATAAGCCTTAACTGTGTAATCCGCAGCCTGCGATGCTGGGAAGCCAATTATTCATTAACACACACAGATAGAGTGTGAGTTATTGAGTCAAACTTTCTGCATCGTTTGGATGTGATTGCTATTCAATAGACATGCGAGGAGCGAACAGCCAGTATATCATGAACGTCATGTCAAAATTAATCACTTACCTCTCAAATCAAGCTGACAATATTATTCTTACATACAAGCTGACAATATTATTCTTACATACGCTATGTGTATTTATATACAGCTGTTCACCCTAATCTTGGAGCGGGAAACGAGCAGGTAGCCACAGAAACATAATTTATGACTAATATGTCACTGGTTTGAAATTAGCACAGCTAATGAAGTCTGTGTGCAAGTTTTCAGCTAGAAATGTTTGAAGACTTAACAAGGTTTCCATGGTAAACTGTATTTGATACATTTCTGGAGCAAAATGAAAAAGAAAGCCTAAAAAAATATAAGCATCTCATCTGCAAGAATAGAAAGAAAAAGCATTACACAAACTATTTTTACTCGGCTCTAAAGCACATTAAAATATTTAGTAGCTATACTTACTATTGATATATAAACTACCTTTCAAAAGGTTTTTTTTTTTTTCAAAATAAATTAATACTTTTATTCAGCAAGGATGCATTAATTTGTGTCAGTAAAATGACATGTATAAACATGTATAATGCTTTTCTGAAGGATCATTTGACACTCAAGACTGGAGTAATGACTGGCTGCTGAAAATTCAGCTTTGCCATCAGAGAAATAAATTACATTTAAAATATATTAAAATAGAAAACAGTTATTTTAAATGCTAATATTTCACAATATTTACAGCCTTGGTGAGGATAAGACTTTAAAAAACATGAAAACAAACATATATGATAAAATATTTGTGATTTACATGCTCACAAAAATTATATTTTGTAAGGAACCTAAACATTTGAATAGCCATTAATAATAAAAGGTACTTTTTGCTCCATAATAGTATATTTACAGCTGCAGGGGTTAAATGGGCTATGTTAACCAGCTAAACCCTCAACCCCTCGGTTGAACACAGATGGTATTAGGAGGAGAGAACTGCATTTTAACAGACAAAAATTAGTATGCGCCCCTGTGTGCAAGGTGAGTCATCTATATTTAGGTTGGTTTCCTAGAAGAGAAAGTCAATTTTTAATGTGTACATATCCTAAAAATTAATTTTAACATATGGATGAGCTCAAAGCTACTGTTCCAGACAAGCACTAAAAGCAACAAAACTCCAATTTTGATTTCATGGGGTCTTTTGAGAGCTGAATTCTCCAGTGGCACTCAGATACTCACAGTAGAGAATAGTACCATGAGGTGTCTTGCTCTTCATCGTCAAATACATGGTCCTCCTGTCCTCAGAGAAATGGCTTGTAAAGTGCATGTCTGACTGAAACAGGGATGTCAGAGACAGCAACTCCAAGAAAGAGGTACCATCAAATTGAGGGAAAAAGATTGTTGCATCTGAAAAAAAAGAGAAAAAAACCCCAATTCTGTTGGTAAAAGGTAAATTTGACAATTCAAGTAAACATCTGTCCTTCGCACAGTTTTGTCCTTAATAATTAGGGATTTTAAATGCATGGGGTATGACAAATACACAGGGTGCGAACTACGGGGGAGCTCGGCTCCCCTTAATAAGACATGGGCTCCCCTGAAAACGTGATTTGTGAAATTTTGGGGGGTCTCAAAAAATATTGACAATGTGTTATTTTGATATGCAATTTCAGTTTTGTGTAATGCGAACCCCCCCCCCCCCCCTATAAAAAAAAAAATAAAGTGGGCTCCCCGAAGTCCACGGTATAGTTCGAACTCTGCAAATACATTTTACAGAAGGGCAAATATTTCCAAGTCTACATACGCGTACAGTATGTCAAACATTTGGAATAATTAAGTTTTATTTGTAAAGTGTTTGAAAGATATTATTTGATCAAAAATAAGTAATAACAGAAAAATAGTAAAACAATTAAAAGAAAACTTTTTGATTTGAATATATTTAAAATATAATTCATTCCTGTGAGGCAAAGCTGAATTTTCAGCATCATTACTCCAGTCACATGATCTTTCAGAAATCATTTTAATATGCGGATTAACTGCTCAAGAAACATATTTTGTTATTATCAGCGATGAAAAGGGCTTGTTTTTGCTCCCTTATATTTTTTTGGAAACTCTGTTATATATATATATATATAAAGCTTTTATTTAATGAGGATGCATTACATTGATCAAAAGTGGCAGTAAAGACATTTATAATGGTACAAAAGATTTCTATTTCAAATATATGATGTTTTTTTTAACTGTTCTATTGATCAAAGATACATATTAAATATAAACATATTTTTTTTTAAATATAAAGAAATATTGTTTTTAATAATTGAGCAGCAATATTCATTACTTAAATTAAGCACAAAAATCAGAATATTAGAATGATTTTTGAGGTACTATTTGGCACTTAAACTAAAATAATTGCTCATCACATGAATAAATTACATTTTATAATAAAATGGAAAATATTTATTCTAAATTGTAATAATACTTCACAATATTACTATTTTTTTAAACTGTATTTTAACAAATTCACTGTAAATTAACAAATTAGTTTTATAGCATTCACATTTTTTAGTCATCTGATTTTTCATCATCAAATACTAAAATGCATAAGCTATAGTTTATTTGACTAGCAACATTATGACTTTTGATCGTTTACTAGTATAATCTCCAAGCTGAATGCACAGTCAAGAGCAGTAATGTCTGCCAGACTCTGAGAAGTAGCCTACACGCAAAGGCAGGAGGATCCTGTCAGGATGTGTTCTGGAGCAATGTTATCTCCCACAGGGTGACAGACCACAGTGACTTCAGGGGAAGAGGAAGGTGGGTGTTGTGTGCTATGGTCAGGACCTCTCTGCCGCGGTAATGATCTGTTAGCTTTTACACAGAAGGCAATGTATGCAGCACGACACTGTCAAGGGATATGTGACAAGACTTCAACATGGCCCGTCCACGGTGAACGTGTGTCAGGGTGTTGCTCCAACAGCGGTCTATATACCACACATTAAGGTTGATTGATTCAGCAAGAGGCAGGATGCAGTTCTCAGGCAGGCCAGGAAATTTACTGTACATGACTTCTGCAATGACATGCTAAAATACATCTAACTAACCAACACAAGGGACCAGTTCTGGTTTTAACACTAGTAGACACAATTTATAGCTGATATATTTTTTAAGCTGTCATTTTGGAGAATACTTCAGCATTCCAGTATTAGGCTAATGATAACTTTTTGAGCAATGTTGCTGGGCAACCCCCGTGTATCATCAGCCTTAGAGTAATGTTACATGTATAAAACTGAGAAAAAAAACAAACAAAAAACAAAACAAAAATGAAACTATGATTTATCATAAAAGCCTTCCGAAAACAAGTTATTAAAAAAAAAAGAAAAGAAATAGATGTAACTTCCTATTTTGTATGTACATTTTTGCACAATTTTTATTTACAACACTATTTTATACATTATAATTATTATTATTATATATTAAATTATACATTGTTATTATATTTTTAAACAATTATATTTATGCATTAAAACATTACAAACTTACATACTTCCAAGCATAAAGACTTATTATCTATATTATTCACTGTAGTGTAAAACTGTTTAAGTTTACATGGTATTTATTTATTCATTTCTTTTTTGTAATCCATCTATCAACAGAAGACAAATAATTTGGGATAAATTTTATTTATGATTAATCCCAGTTTATCTATTATATATCTATTATATATTTATGACCAATTTCTAGAAAGCAGAATGAAACGGTAAAAATGTCAGATTCAGCAAATGTAATTATTTATTCAATGTATCAATAATTAATGTTAATATTGATAAATGTAATAAATGCAATTATTTATTCAATGTATCAATAATTCATGTTAATATTGATAAATGTAATAAATGCAATTATTTATTCAATGTATCAATAATTCATGTTAATATTGATAAATGTAATAAATGCAATTATTGAATTTAAATTTTTTACCACTTCAATCTGCTAATTTTTCCATTTACAACACTATTTACAAATTAAAACATCATAATCATACAATATGTCCATGTATGAAATTTGTATATAAGACTGTTAAAAATAAACAAAATATCTATATCTCGTTTTTGTATCTTATCTATCAACAGAATAAAATTATTTGAGATTAATCTCATTATATCTGACCAATGTTTAAAAAGCAAAATTAAACCGTAAAAATGTCAAATTTTGTACAATGTTTTCATTTATTCAGTATATCAATATTAACATTCGCCAGACCCCGGTTTATAAATCCCTGTTTTATAATAGACATATTAAATCAGATTATGTTTCTTTGCTCCCTATATGCGGTCTGGTCTGGTTGTCTTTGCAGATGTAGAGCTTCAGATAATGATTTATTATGATCAGTGTGATAAAGTGTTTGGGTCCAACATTGTGTCTAGCTGCTTGTTACAGATGCTGGTTAAGCAGAGGCTTGACTGCAAACCATCCATCCTGAAAATAATGACAGTGAGAGACAGAACATCGTCCCAAATGTCTTGTGAAAAATTAATGAGTCTTTGATGACCCTTTTGACCTTTTGGATCTGCATTTATGTGACACTGTGCTGCCTTTGTTGCTAAACCAGAGACTCAGTCTCACATATTTTTTCTTAAAAAAACAACAACACTATCTTCTATCTTGCTTAAATATGAGTAATGATAAATGCACCATATCTACATAACACAATACTGTAGCAGAATTTGCCATTTTCACTTCAGAAACTTGTCTATAATCAGATTTTCGGGACGGAAAGTAAATCTGTTTAGTAGAACCACAAGAATCTGTCACACTTGTGTACAATAATCGTCGTGCCAAGCGGCAAAGTCTAATTTGACTCAGACTAAAGGAAGAGAGGCTCCTCTGTCAAATCCCTAGGCTTGTTATAATAATTCTCATCGAAAAACTTTGTCAGCAAGTAAACAGCCCTCAGACTCCACCCTCTCCGGCACCCAGAAGGGCCGCCAACACCGAACAGAGTTTGAGGCTCAAAAAGCGGCCAAGCAAATCGAGCGATTCCCAACGCTCCACGCAGATTGGACTGCAGTCAGACCGAAGGAGCCTTTCAAACAGCCTCCCGATTCCTCTAACTCAGCAGAAAATAGTGCACACTCTCAGGGCTGCTGTTTAAGGGGGAGTTTTACAAGGCTGATGAACCGTGAGATAAGCACAGATACTGTCTTGATGGATAGACGAAGGGAAAGAAAAGCAAACGACTGGCTAAAAGAGGTGACTGTGCCTTTTTCTTGGGCATCACAGACAACTTCGATGCAGCAAACAGTAGATACTATGCAATCAGCGGTGACAAAGGTTTTATTGTTCACGTTCTTGCCACTGTCATCTTTGGCTTGCTTAGCTGGGGTTCAAAAGACTTTTTCATCAATTTGACACTGACATATCAGATGAGAATCAAATGTGAACTGAGCTGAATAATGACACTTTTGTAGAGCTGCTTTCTAGATTAATCAAATTTGTTCATCATTGCTGAATTTTGCAACATCGACCCTGATACTGACCTGAATTGAATCAACAATGAACTTACTCAAGATAAACGACACTATTGTCTTAAGTTGAATTGCTTGTCGCTGAATTGAACTTATTTCATAATTGATAAACTTTGGTCAGTTATTGAACTGAACTGAATCAACACTGAACTGACTTGAATAATGACATTATTGTCTTTTTAGGGCTGCTTTACAGCTAAATTGAATTTTACCTGAATCAAGTTTGTTAATAATTCGAATTTTGCAACATCATCACTGCTGTTGACCTGAATTTAATCAACACTGAACTGACTCGAGCTGAATAACAACACTATTGTCTTTCCAGAGCTGCTTTACAGCTGAATTGAATTTGAGCAAAACTTGAATAATGGTACTATTGTCTTCTGTAGAGCTGCTATAGCTGAATCGAATTTGTTCATAATTGACAAATCTCACAGTTTTGACACTTACTAACCTGAACTGAATCAACACCGAACTGACTGGAGCTGAATAATGACACCATTGTCTTCTGTAAAGCTGTTTATTGCTAAATTGAACTTGTTTCATAACTGATAAACTTTATGCAGTTATTGAACCAAACTGAGTCAACACTGAACTGACTGGAGCTAAATAACGACACAATTATCATGTTATTTGGATTTGCCACATATTTGATAAAGCTTGAATGATTGATTCTGTTACTTTCTGTTTGATACTGCAAAGCTGCTTTGAAACAATATCTATTGTATAGAGCGCTATATAAATAAAGGTGGCTTGATATGAATTAATTCAATGTGTTCAATTCAATTTACAAGCAATTTCTAAATGTAAATTGTTTCTACACCAATTTTTTTCAGTGCACATGCATGTCATGCGGTCATTGAAAAAAGAAAAAAAAAAATCTGCACAACTTTACTTGTAAACTCAGAGGGATTATTTAATACAGTGTCTGCTTGATTATGTGATATTTCCCATGAGGGAACTACAAATGAGTCAGCCCTGAATATAGCAACCCCCTTGCTTTGCATAGTGCCCAGAGGGACAAATAACATTTCAGTGGATTACTTAATTATCTGCAAATTAGCACTTTGAGAACAAATGGCGGAGGTGCCGAGAAAAGGGCGTAAGAGCGCGGAAGTGCTGAGTGAGTTATTGAGAGAGGTCACCGGTTGCCTTCCTGCTTTTTAAAGGACTGTAGACTCATCATGGAAAGTTCGTTTCATCAATAAATTCCTGAATAAACAAAGCAGTCGCTGCAAAAAGCCTGATCAAGAAACAGGTGAATGGACAAAGTGACGTACAGCTGTATATGCTCTCAGAAACACATGCACAGCGCAGAGCTCTTTTCTCCTTTAGAGACTCGTGTGTCAAGATTATGCCCCAACATAAGTCTGAAAGCAAGCTGAGCACTTTTATATGGAGGAAACCATCTTGTATATATACTAATGCCCTGACACCAAACCCTGTCTGTATTATTACTCTTGAGGTGTAAGGCACACATGCATCCGTAGCTCCCAAAGGAGGGCACGATCTGACCAAGCTGTGAAAAATGCTGAGAGGCAAATAAAGTCATTTCATCTTGATGACAACTTGTCATTAGGAACATTGCTGACATCACATTTTTTTTGACTATTCAAATTTCACTTGTATATGTGTGGGTATTGTATTTTGCTCCCCATATTTTTGACTGTAATGTAGGACTGCATGCATAGCATTTGCATAAACTGGTAACACTTTACAGTAAGGTTCAGTTTGTTAACATTAGTTTATGCACTAGGTAGTTCTTTTATTTGTTTACAAATTTATTAATCTAGGTTAATGTTAATTTATACTATTGTTTATTGTTAATTCATATTTGTTCATAATATACATTCAAAAATTTAAGGAAAATAAATTAATAATTAAAAAAAAAAATGTAAGAATTTTATTGCATTTATTTAAAGATGCATTAAATGAATCAAAAGTGACAGTAAAAACATTTATAATGTTACAAAATATTTTTCAAATAAATGCTAATTGCGATTATTGCTTTTCAACTTACATTTATCAAAAAATCCAGAAAAAAAGTATCAAAACAAACAAACAAACAAATTATTTTCAACAATGATTTTTGAAGGATCATGTGACACTGGAGACTGCAGTAATGGAAAATTAAGCTTTGCCATCACAGGAATAAACTAAGATTTATTTCAAATAAATGCTGTTCTTTTAGCGTAAATTCATCAAATGAAAAAAGCATCAAACCAAACAAACTAACAAAGAAACAAAAACAAACAAATAAAGTAAACAAGCACTACAATTGTTTTCAACAATGATTTTTGAAGGATCGTGAGACACTGAAAACTGAATAATGGCTGCTGAAAATCTTTGCCATCACAGGAATAAATTATATATTAAAGCATATGAAATTAGAAAAAAGTTAAATTATAATAATATGTCACAATGATTACATTAATGCAGCCTTTCTGAACATAAGAGCCTTCTTTCAAAACATTAAAAATCATACTGACCCCCAAATTTTTGATCAGTATAATTACAGAGTTTCCATAACCTGAGACAATAATAATTTAGCTAGATGCGTTTGCAATGTGAAAACAATACAAAAAAGCTCCTCATCCACCCAGCACCTAATAGCAAGGAAACACTGCAGCTGATTTAACACGCTCACTTCACTCTCAAGTTGTAAAAGTCCCACCAGGGAGACATCACAGAGAAACAAAAATCACATAAAAATACCCACAAGTCTCCTTTCTGCCCTTCCGCAAATTAATGCACAGCAGAAAGTAGGGCTGGGTATCGAGTTTGATACTTTTTAGACACCGACCAAAATGCCTCGATACCATCGAGTATCGAAAAACGTCTTGTGGTTCGGTACCAAATTTCGATACCTAAGGGGTTAATCTCGTCAGCGTCAGTGAGCCAATAAGCCTGCAGCACTAGCCCGGTGTGTTCGACTAGAGGCGCGGCGCTGATCGATCAGTGTTTGACATCTGCGAGAGCGATTCAAAGGGCACGGAGCAGTCTGCTCTCTTTAGCTCTCGTGGTACTGTAATACACCGATCGGTCTGCACAGTCAGTCCGCGTAAAGTTGAACACACCTACTAGTTAACACCGGTTACACTCAGAGATGTGGCGCACACGTGAGGCTGTAGTGCGAATGCGTCCCAGCCCCCATAGATGTAAGGCTACATTTACACTGGTGCGTTTATGTTCTAAAATGAAAACGATTCTAGTCATACTGGCATTTCAACTGCGTTTCAAGCCGGCTTTCCACTATCTCCGACAAACGACAAGCGACAGACCGGTCATTCAGTCATTCATTTCCAATGGAGAGTAGCGCGGGAGCTGCGTGGAGTTCCGATAATATGCAGATGTCCGTTTATACTAACGTTATACGAAGATTTATACTCGATGCGTCCGCAAGTTCGCTTTGAGTGCGCGCGACATCATTTCGCGTGGCGGTGTGCACAACATTTTTTGTAACTTTCTGCGCACCTCCGCTTCCGAAGATGCACGAGTTCAAAGCGACTCTAGCCGAACATGCACGTCTGTGCCAGCATTTATGT
>NW_015552593.1:2436099-2436318 GCF_001515605.1 Sinocyclocheilus anshuiensis | reverse complement strand
CCAGTTGTGTTCCTCTGCGGCCAGATTAAACCTTGTTGTAGCCTATATATGCTCTATTCATTATTTTTTATAAACCTTGCACTTTTCTGCTCAATTTTAAACATAAAATTTTAAACAAATTAAGTACAGTCCACTGCTGCACGCGTGCCAAAATATCGATACAGGGCCAGCTGTATCGATACTCGTATCGTCAAATCTCTGTGACGATACATCGTCGTA
>NW_015552593.1:2432048-2433913 GCF_001515605.1 Sinocyclocheilus anshuiensis | reverse complement strand
GGTAAATTTTTCATGTTCAAAAATAAAATTTGTTCTTTGAATGACTAATTTGCTGTTAAACTCCTCATATGAATGCCTGCATGACATGTATAATTCCGTTTAGACAGTTTGCAAAAATGTTGAGCGTCCCTGTTATGAAAATGATCGCTGCGAGACGCTGGCGGAGTGAACGAGGCTTGAGAGAGTTGTGAGTGAGTGCATGCGCGCAGCCTCCGTGTTACCAGATCCAGCTATTATAAGCGTTTTGGAATTGTCTTTTCCACTTAATTTAACACTTTAGAAAGTTAATAAAGTAGGACGTTTCAGTTTAGAGTCAGCAATATCTTTATCTTATCTTATTTGCGAAAAAAAGTCGCTTTATTTTTTACTTATTTTTAGTTTTTTGTTTGTTTTAGCATCAATATCTGGCAACACTGCATCACAAAAACTAGCCCTGAAGAAGTCTATGCCATGTCATTCAGTATAGTTAAATTTTCACAATTCATGCTATAAACTTTCATAAGAGCACTAGACAAAGTTATTGTAGTTATGTATTGTTGCAATAAACAACTGAAAAAATTATCCACCCTTAAATATAGTAAAGTATTAACAAATTTTGATGCAATAAATAGGGTAAAATAGAGAAAACATCTTTCACAAACATCTACATGCCATACAACCTCCTTTAAAGTGTTTATAGTGTATATAATGAGTTGTATTTGTAGGGGTTATTATAACACAATTCTTTTTATACAATTATATAATATTATAATATATATATTCCACAATTATAACCCCCCCCACTAATTAAGTCTGGGTAAGGTCACAGGCAGGGGAGCACCAATAATCCTTTCAGCAATTCGAACCGCCCTCTGTAGTCTTCTGACAACTGAGTTGTAGCTGAAATATAAAACTATTTATATAAAAAAAAAATGATTGTCAATATGGACAAAATATTTTACATATCTTATAGCATGAGTACTGGGGCGGGGTTATCTGTTTGGCAACCAGTGACAGAAGGAAGGAGTGTTTGGAATTTTTGTCTGAAAACAGTTGTTTAACCAACTATCTAACCAACTAACCAACTGTTCCTATCACACTACATGACTGGCCGACCCTGGCACATAGACTCGATCCACTTCAGGGCTCGACATAACGCTGCATTAACGCCAGACAAGTAACATGATAAAAACACCAGTAACCAAAGCTAACTATGTAAACACCAAAACGCAAGTATTATTCTGATTTTATTACATTTAGAGTAAGTGGCAAATAGTGGATATCTAATGTATATAATGCATCTATTGACAGTATAAGGTTGCGCTGCTGAGGCGAGGCTCACGCAGCCTCTCCAGGAGAAATCAAAACGCGCAACACAAGAAACTCAGCATCCTGAGGTAAAAATTCTAAATGGAAAGTTTTTATATTTAAAATAGTTAGTTAGGCAACATCACACAACATTTTCACCATTACGACTGTCTAATAGTTCTATAAACAGTTCAATAGGAAAATACAATAATATTAGGTCACTTACATTTTAGGCGGAACACAGCGCACCTCACAGCAACCAGCCGATTAATTGCTGATTGATTCCATGTTTTAATCGAAGTGGTTGAATCAGAGTTTCATTAGCCCATGTATAAACATCTGATGAATTTGCCTTTTGAACGAATCGTTTGAATAAACGACTCAATGACTCACTCATTAAACGCTCACTACTGGCACCTACTAGCGTTTTAATTTCTTTGAAAAGTATCATTTCCACCATAATTTCTTGTTTGTATATTCAAAAATATTTAAAAGTTGGTGTAAATGATGTAAATGATTTAATTTGATAACGTATAGATAATCACATTATTATAATTGAATTTATAGAAGAATTTGAA
>NW_015552593.1:2428741-2432004 GCF_001515605.1 Sinocyclocheilus anshuiensis | reverse complement strand
TTACTCAAAACTCACTTTAAACCACCATCGAGTGTTTGTAATAACTTCCGATTGCCGTCTAATGTGTGTTTTGGCCATGTAATGTTGCTGAAATTAAATATGTTATTACCTCTGAGTCAGAGCAGCGATCATGGAAGAGAGAACACAAGCAGACAGCGCTGGAAGCTGCTAATGCTCATCAGTAAATCAGTGGAAAATAAATAGAAATTATGATTCTGTCTGAGCTATGCGTTTTAAAACGAACACGCACTAGTGTACATGTAGCCTAACAGATGTGTAAACTGAAGACTATTTGAGCTTTATTAAAACTATTTGCACTGATTTATTGTGTTGGTTACATTTTGTTCCTTTGTGCAGTGGCTCAGGAAGATGAGTGTTTGAGTTTGTATAAATATCAAGCTGAAAAATAAAACCAAAGGTTTTTTTTTTTTAGATAATGTAATCTTGTTAATTTATTTCATAAAACTGGTATCGAAAAAAGTATCATTCAGGAACTGGTATCGAAGTCAAGGTATCATATCGATATCGAAAATTTTTGAACGATACCCAGCCCTGCTTTAATGGTAAACCTCACAGGAGTCAAGACGGTCTCAGACATACCAGTGTTAATTGATTTTTCCGTACATTTCTGCCATATGTACATTAACTGACAGTCACCACTGATAAGCTACCACTAAATATTGTAGAAACTTAATTTGCTGTAAAGTTGCTTTGCAATGATTTGTATTGTGAAAAGCGCTCTACAAATAAACGAATTGAATTGAATTGAATGGAAGTGCATCTTTATTTAGTGGTCACTAGCCACTGCCTCACTCAAAAATCATTGTTTCAAGTCATTTTAAATTAATTTTGATTCACAAAGAAAAAAAAATTGCTGCTGAATGAGCAGTTGAGTAGTTTTTTGTGATTATTCAGACTATTTCCACCAGTTTGAACCAGCGGGTGTTATCCTGTATACCTGTACTGCGTTTTCCAAGAAAATATTATTTCAGTCTTTCTACATGCATTGGTTGCTTCCAGACTGGTATATCATCTCTGAGGCCAGTTGTCCTCTTATTTGTCATGTGACATTGAAGAGATTCAGTGGGACCCTATCGGTCCCTTTCCATTATGAAGTCACAGACACCCTCTCATCTTCCTCACCCCTTCACCCTCAGGATGTTTGCCGCTGTTTTGCTGTGACATGTTTGCTGATGCTAGTTGGTCAACAAACAGAGTAATTATGAGAAGACTAAATTATAGTGACAAGAAGGTCAGTTTATCTAGAGCTGATGGTGAATCCTCTTGCTAAACTATGACCTTATAAGATTTTAGAGGTTATAAAAGACCATTTTCTCCAGTTTTTTCATCTTAGAACTTTAGGAACATGCTGTCTTCTTCTAACCTAGTCATGCTTTTAATAATGCTTTAGAATATTATTTAACCACTGTTACTGTTGCTATGCTATCCTTTTAAAGGGGTCCTATTATGCTTTTTCACTTTTTTAATTTTAGTCAGTGTGTAATGTGTATGTTTGGGCATTAAAAAGATCTAGAAAGTTACAAATCTCAAAGTCCACTCCAAAGGGAGATATTTTGTTTTTTAAAAATCCCTTTTCAAGAACTACAACGAACGGCTCGTTTGGACTACAGCATTTGTTTTCCGGGCTTTGTGATATCACAAAGCGGCTCATTAGAATATCATTACAAATAATTCCCGCCTACAGAAATTCGAATGGTTGGGGGGTGGGGAGGGGCGAGGTTGTGGTTAGAACGCTTGGTTGAGTGAGTGCATCAGATGAGACGACGAAGAAAAAGTGCTGCTGGGACAGCTAACCAATCACAACACATTTTGTTTTTCGGAAGGCGGACCTTCATCAAAGCCGGAACTAATCGAGCCGTTTGTGGCAGGCTGGGGAGAAAGGTATTTTAATAATGTAAATTATGTGAAAAATAATGCATTTTTTTACCACCAAGCATGAGAGCATGTTCTAGTACACCCCCAAAACAAAATCAAGACTTTGTAAAAGAGCATAATAGGACCCCTTTAATTTCTCCTAATGAGTCACCATGAAGCCTGTTGTTGCCGGTTTTCTCCCCCCAAGTTCTTGATCTGTATTACCAACTTTGAACAACCATTTGATACCTATATAAGGCTGACATGGTCAAAAGTAAAAAAGCAAAGCAAAAAAAAATAAAAAAAATACAGCTTTGAAACTAAAACCTTTGCTGTGCATGCCTGGGAAAATAAATAAATAAATAACAGAAACGAGAAAAAAGGAGAAAGCTTCTTTCAACTGCTGTCAAATGTACTTAGGAACCAGCGTTCACAATGAAGAGGAAGAACTAAGAGGAAGAACTCAAAAACTGCTTTCCAACAGAATTACAATTTGTCACTGGCCCCCTTGTTGTTAATGGAAAAACATTTTCATTAACTATTCTAAAAGCCGTTTCCAAATGCAATAACATGTAATGTTACTATATCTTAAGTTCTCACTTTCAGTGAAATAAAGGTAAATAAATGCAAAGATGCCTTCAGATATGTGCTTGCTTGTATAATACGGTTATCTCTATACATATGATCAGATTTCAAGTGCAACTTTCTATGCAAAGAGTGCAAAACAGAACATAAAAAGCAAAATAGAAGCTACTAAAAATTTAGCAGTTTTTCTGACAAATGGTCAGTAAAAGGAGGTGCTTAACCTTCATAAATGTTGAAACAAAATTTTATTTGATATATATAACTTTTTTATGATACACATTAAAGTGCCCCTATTATGCCTTTTCGAATATTACCTTTCATGCAGTGTGTCATGTAGCTGTATGTGAACATAAACTACCTGCAAAGCCGACAGTGCACGATAAATAAAGTTATTGTCTATATAAAAAAAGAGTCGGCTCGCAATCGCCTAAACGAGTCGTCAGGAATTCGAATCTTATTCTGTTACGGCTCTACGTCACGAAGTAACACATTTGCATAATGTCTGCCCACGTTCTACGTCGCCAACTTGCCCGCCCACAAACAGTAAAATTTCTGTGCGGTTAACATCATGTCGAGAAGACGCTGCATCCTACGCTGAGTGTAAATTTGTTTCATCACATCTTATAATTACCACAAACTTGTTAACACTTGACACTTACCACTGAGAAACGTCCTGCTCAAGTCGTGCTTGCGAATCAGTCTTTTGTCGATCAGCCATTTCAACCGTTTCATCATCAGACCTCCGGCTCAAATTGGTAAGGTACAATCAATACCATCTTTTCTATGTATTGACAAGTCTCCAG
>NW_015552593.1:2409287-2428556 GCF_001515605.1 Sinocyclocheilus anshuiensis | reverse complement strand
AATCGATACCATCTTTTCTATGTATTGACAAGTCTCCAGGGCTGTCATTCCGTCATGGCAATGTGCGTTTCGTTTCCATACGCGGTAGACCAATCCAGAGCCAATCTCTCTACGTCTCTGGACCAATCACAAAGGACTGCGCCATCTGACCAATCACAGCAGTGAGGGCTCACGGAAAGGAGGGGCTTAGAGAGACTGACTCTTTGAACTGCTTCGCAAGAGTCATTTACGAATCATTTAGAAATGAGGTAAAATTAAATCTATTTTTTTTGAAAACTAACGTGTTTTTTGAACTTGCATGCATGTAAACCTATTTTAGGAGACTCATAAAACAATATTAGCAACCTTAAAAATGGCATAATAGGGGCACTTTAATTTTATATATGTTTTATATGTAATTTTCTATTCCTTTTTTTTTCTCCAGATTTGCAATTTATGAGGCCAAACTTGGGCACTAAAACCCTAATGTGTGTTTCTAGCAATAAACATTAAATAAACAAATTAAATTTTATGAAAGCAAAAATAAATAAAATATATGCCATTTTATGTTAGATAATAGTGCTCACAGTAAAACGTTTGTGCCTCTAAAGCAGTGGTTCTCAACCCGCGGCCCGCGGGCCGCTTGCCTTTGCGGCAAGCTTTAGCCTATTGCGTGAATTTGAACGCAGAACTGTTCAGCTGCGCTGACGGCACGCACCATACATGCTGCTGCTGCTGGACACTAAACACCATTGAGCCGCTCTTGACAGTCACGGTAGCACGGTCTCGAGTTGTTTCCACCAGCGTGGCAATCTTTTTTCATCACTAATTGATGAATGTCTAAAATATAAAAATAAGGGGAAGCCTAAAACAGGCCCTGCGGCCCGCGAGACTTGCACTTGGACCATAGTGCGGCCCGGTGGAAAAAAAGGTTGAGAACCACTGCTCTAAAGCTTTTTAAAAAGTCATTTTGTAGTATATTCGTAAGAAATGCCAAGTATTTTTCCATAATCAGTAGTAAACAAATGTGAAAATACTGACAGCTTCATCTGAAAAGATATTTTTTCTTCTCATACAGGAACTGAACTGATCTGCTCACAAACACATCAATCAATGTCTGGCACAGCACAAAAATAGAAACCTGAGAGAAGAATAAATGATTTTTAATTAATTTGAAGCCAGGCATCTCACCGCCAGAGCATCTGAATTTTACATCAATAAAGACAGATGAACTTGTAGCTCAGCAAATTAGCTCTTTACCTGAGCATTGGCTTATTGATACAGGGCAAAACATGGCGAGTCAGCAGAAGCTGGTGCAAAATACAATAAAAAGGCAATTAGCACTATGGAGGAGCACATTACAATGAATCATCCACTGCTGGAAGTGCATAAAAATTCTGTTTTCCCAGACAAGGTGGCGATTTTGATAAAAGGAAAGTCTGTTGTCAGTTCAAAGTTGACTAAATTGTTAAAGTGTGAAATATTCTGCCATGGCAGTTCAGTACAGTAAGTTGAGTGTCAGTCAATATCAGTTGGGTTCACTGTGTAAAAGACTTTCCACTCACCAGAATTTAATATCATTCATGTCTTATCCTGGCATGAGGCAGAGGAGGTAAAATGAATCTGGAGAACACAGGTGACAGGGTCACCATCTCATTTGTAGTAGGACTCAAGAAGTGAGCAGATATGGACCTTACTTTAATCACATCACAAATGATTTAAAGTGATCCCTGGTCCAACAACAGGGTAAGGATTCCATTTTCCTTCGCGAAAATGTGCCGTGCATCTGTAGTCAAAACGTTTGGTGGGAGATCATTGCCTGCTTTTGGAGGTGAGCTACAATGTATTATTACGATACCAACCGAAATGTTTTGTTTTAAAGCTCCACACCATACTTGACTGCTCATTAGAGTTAAATTAAGGCATACGGCTCATTTAGTAGTTCAGTAATTCAGTAGGGAGGTTTTCATCTGTGATGTGAAGGGGAACTGGACGTCTCACCTTGTTCGCACAGGCGTCCCGTGAGGTGCAGAGGACAGTCACAGAAGAAAGACAAGGCTCCGCTGGGCAGAGAGATGGGCCAACAGGATTCGCCGTTGAGACAGAGCCACTGTGAACAGACAGGTGAAGGCTGGGTGGGTGGGATACGCCCATCCGGAGGAGTTTCCACTGTGATGAACTGAGGAGGGGCGTCTGTGGAGTTTGCTGTTGGGTCACGATGCCAGGGAGGCCTACAGTACAACATGTGAGCAAATGAAAAGGCGAGGATTAAATGCTGAAATACACTACCACAGGGCATATTTACTAATCAGTAATCACTTATAATTATTTCAGAGCACAAAAACGTGTTTAATTCACTAACCACAAGCAATCCAGTTAAACCAGGCAAATTATTCACAATTACACACTTATTCATGAAACTCAGTGATATCTAAACCTAATCACATCCATTTACTGTAAAAAAGCAAGCGGTAAATGAAATGTCATCTAAAAGAGATGTTTATGGGTTGTGTGGCATTCATAATTTAATTGAGAATGCCTTTTTAACTCCAAATCAATTTCTGAATTTAATTTGAGGCAGCAAAGAGAATACAAAATTGCAGTTCAAATTTGAATGCAAGGACACAGAATTAAAATGAATGCAAAATTTAAAGAAAATCATGTAACCGTAATTTGTAACTAGAAAAGCAAAGTTTTGTCAAAATAAAGCTTGTTGATGGACCGATAGATATCTATAAGTGCTGGATTTAAACTGTAAACCAGTTTGAATTACGCACACGGTATGAATTTTTTTAAAAACAGCATACTGGTACAAGTGGCTAAGCAACATATACAGCATCATTAATTGTGAGGAGATGCATACAACTAACTGCATACTACTAAACTATTAATAACACAAAACTAATTCTTTAACTTGGCAAATAAACCAACTGCAAACTGCCTTTAACAGAAGCCAGAGATGCTGAATACAATTAACACAACAACTGTTTCATGCATTCTTATTCATATAAAGGCACAGTCAGGGAAAAACCGTGAAGCTGCCAGAATCGTAAAAAAAACCTTGATACAGATTTTTGGTCAAAGCACCCACCACTATTATCTATAGTCTAATAGATAGTCAGACAGATGGAATGACAGACAGTTGTGTTTCCTCCACACTCTAGCATTCAGAAATGACCCATAAGATCAGGAATTGCAGATTGACAGAAGATTGTGGATATTTACCTGATTTGCATAATTCCTTTAGGGAACCGGGTGCTAGAACAATGCAGAATGTTCATGCAAATAAGCAGCACTATCAGTGGTTGACATTCATTTTTAGTGAATTCCCCCCTAGTGTTTTAATCAGAGGGGCAAAGGATATATAGAGCAGTCTCCTCCACAATCCTTAATCTTATAATTACAGGCAACACAGACAAGCCCCATTTGTAAAATTAAAACCATACTCCCATGCACATTAAAAATCTATATTAATTATCCTGTTCAACACAAAATGGATGTGCATCAGTATGGACATAATGACCTAAATCCTGAAAATCAATTCAGACATCTATATATGCTGTTATTTTATGGGAAAGAGCCGTTCCAACATTTTGCTAAACATCTCATTTTGTGCCAGACAGATGAAAGAATGAATGGCTATGGGTTCAGAACAACATGAGTACGAGTAAATCATGACAAGGTGAAATTTATGTCAACATTCATCAAAATCAGTCCTGAAAAATATATTGGCCAGTTTCTCTGACTCATCTTGCCCCCCATGATTTATGAATGGACAAGCAATATAACGCACCTTATCATGTTAAACTACCTTAATTATCATAACTAAACAAATAAGGCATGATGGAGAAAGAAGCTTTCAAAACACACAGTTATGCGTATATATCAATCACTTCTCCAATTAGTAACCACAAAATCAGCTCACAAATCAACTATGATATATCATTCAAATGGCCCTGATTAATGCTTCTGTTCAAATCATGTGAGACTATACCATGTAAGAACTGTCATGTTCATTTGGAAACCCCATCTCTCCAGTCCACTGCAATTCCAGATAGATGAAAGAACAGAATAGTGCTTGCATTTTCTTTGGAACAATAATACAGGATGTGTGAAGCCAAACACTTAAACATCCCCAGAATCTCACTCTTGATGAGCAATTTGCACACAGCATGAACGTACAGCACCTGTGCACTCAAGTGACGTGCTAAATTATAGATTTTGTGCTTGAGAGACAGTTGACAAGAGTGGCAAATAACACATCCAAGAGCCATGAGGCAAGAAGGAAAACTAGAACTTTTTATGGAAGTGAAAAATGTAGCTTTACTATTTTTTTTGTATTTAACTACATTGTAGGCTGTTATGAAAAAAGAAATCCTACATAGCAACTACTTCAAGGGGCAAAATCTTAAAATATATATTTTCAAATTCATAATGAACAGATTATATAATTTATAATTTAATCATTGCAATATTTCTCTGGCTGACAAAGAGGCTTTTTGAATGAATGAATCTTGATTAGGGTAATGGCATTAAATATAACAATTTGTGTTTTATGTATTTATTTTTAAATAGTCCTAAAAATCTAGAATGTACTGTAACAGAGTGTAACTGCAAAGTTTAATATTTCTCTATAAAAACTGATAAACCTAAGGACTTAAGATAATTCAAATATCTGAGGTACCAATTAAGACATTTATATTTTTTTAAAAACATCCAAATTAATTAAGTCAACATTAAAGACAACTTTACATTAAAGACAAAAAAAATAATGACAATGTTACATTTAATTTAATTTAGGACAGCATGGACACTTTTTTTAAGCAGGTTTTTTTTTTGTTTGAAAAATTGGTTTTGGGAAGAATTTTTGAGAAGAATTTCGTTTTTAACAAACTGATTCACTAATATGAATCGTTTAAAATGAGTTCAGACTGCCCAAAAATTGTATTGATTCCTGATGGAAAATCAGGTTCAATTACCTGCAGTTGTCAACATTGTCCAATGGCATGGTCCACACGGATTCTTCTGAGCTTATTAATTTTGATTCGATTATTTCAATGCAACCGCTGTAGTTGTGGAAAGGCTCAGCTTCCTGAAGGAACACAGAACAACAACAAAGTCTCAAGCAGTTTCTTCAGAGGAAAACAGAAAAACATCTCAGGCCTAAGGGTGAAAATGAAAAATGGCTCCAAAGCAGCTATTCTGGGAGAAGAAAGTGCCATACAACAAAGAGGTTGCATTTTAAGGCATAGTTCACCCAAAAATTAAAATTCTGTCATTATTTACTCACTCTCATGTCTTTCAAAAAACCTGTATTATTTCTCCTTGGAACATAAAAGTAGATATGTTAAAGAATTGTTATAGAAATCTTTCCATACAGCAATTCATAGTGACCAAAGACTCTCAAGTTCACATGACTTGTGCACTACATTCTACTTGAGTCTAGACAAAATGCAACAGCTTTGTGTGATTAAAATACTTACATTTTAGTTATTCACAGATTCAGTTTTCACTTTTGCTTTTGAGTAGGCCTTGGTTTATTATAAGCTGTTGTTGTATGGCAAGAACTGCATACTAACTCTTCAAAAATGTCACCTTTTTGTGTTACATAAAACATTTAATTGCATACAAGTCTGGAATGACATGAGTGAGTATACTGAAATAACTATTCATTTAAAATGTATACACATAAAGGAACATGCATATGTATTAATACAATGAGACTTCTGCCTTCAGAATTGGACAGAATTGGCTCATACAATACCAGTAGGAGAAACTGCATTGATGACAATATATATATATATATATATATATTATATATATATATATACACACATCTATTTCATTAGCAGTTCTGTGAAAAGAGAAAAAAAGCATGTGGATTCAATCTTTGTTGTCTAGACGAATACAATCTCAACCTCTCCTTTTTCTTCTCCTAACAGTATTTCAAGTGCCCGTGACCTGCTTCTAGCCGCCTGAAGGAAAATGAAAAGTGTGCCTGCTAGTTTCTCAGAGCTTTATCACTGTCAATATGTAGACCTTGACAGTTCTTTGAAGCCCTCTGAACCAGTTTTTAGTAACCTGAAAATTACTGGAAAATTCATGTCCATTTTAATCCAATTTAAGTTGAAGGTGTCTCTGCGGTAAGTGGTCAGGTCATTGTTTAACATGACAAAGGCAAACCATCAATCTTTCCTTGTTTCCACATTATAATCAGAATTCCCAGTTGACCTGATGATAACTTAAAATGTAGCATTATAATAACTTATTTGGACTGAACTAGAGATAATTCAAATATCAAAGTTGCCAATTAAGACAACTTTACATTTCAAGTTGATTTCATGTTAAATTTGAAGGCAGCATGAACACTTTAACTTATAAACAACTTTTTTTTTCTGAGCATAAAAGACTTTTCAAAAACATATTGAACTTTCTATTCATCGAAGAATCCTGAAGAAATGTACCATGGTGTCCACAAAAATATGAAGTAGTACAACTGTTAGCACAACATTGATCAATAAGACATATTTTTAAGTAAATCAGCACATTAGAATGATTTCTGAAGGATCATGTGACAGAGTAATGATGCTTAAAATTCAGCTTTGCATCACAAGGAATAGCTTATATTTTTAAAAATATGTAAAAATATCAAAATAGAAAAGTTTTTTTTAATTGTAATAATATTTTGCAATATTTTACAACATTATTTCTTTATTTTAATATGCTTTTTCTATTATAAACAACTTTTTTTTCTGAGCATAAAAGACTTTTCAAAAACATAAAAAAATAAATCCCAAAAGTTCTTTTATTGTGTCACACACTACTGTTCAAAAGATTGGGGTCAAATTCTTAACATTTTTGAAGTCTCCTATGCTCATCAAAGTGGCACGTATTAAAAAAAAAAAAATACTGTAAATTAGGGCTGCACGATTAATCGCATGGGATATTTAACGCGCATCTTATCAGTAAAGCCGGTTCTGTAATCAGCGGTAAATCTCCATCACCTGCGGGCTTTCACATGTAGTTAATGCTGCTCAATGTGAAAGCCCGCAGGTGATGGAGATTTACCGCTGATTACAGAACCGACTTTGCTGATAAGATGCGCATTAAATATCGCATGCGATTAATCGTGCAGCCCTACTGTAAATAACTGTAATATTGTGAAAACTTACTGACCCCAAACTTCTGAATGGTAGTTTTCATATGTAAACCTTTTATCCTGAGTCCTGACCTGTGACCCATTAAAAATAACCTCACACATAATTAACTCTTACTTTATAAGGTGGAAACCGAAGAGGAAGTCCTCCTATGAAGAGACGGTCAGTTCTCTGTAAACTCACGGCTGATGTGTAATTGCTCGGAATACTTCTGACAGTCCCAAAGCCTGTAATAGTGACTTCGGCTGCACACGGAGAAAGATATTGTCTGTGGAAAACAAAAACAAAATAACAAACAGCGTGATATGCATGTGGACAAATGTTCTCCGTCTTGTTATAAATCAACATTTCAGCTCCCCGTTTCCGGTGTATCTCTTCACCTAATGGCTGAAAAATGCACTCAATTAATGATCTTTAGTATTAATACCACAGACGTCTTTTAAGGCAATTCAGTTTATGTTAATAAGACACATTTACTATGCCTAAAGGAGAACACAATTACTTTAAAAGTTAAGCACTGCTAATGCCTGCTTTATCTGTTATTATTTTCCACATTTTTAATATTCAGACTGAAAACAGGTTATGCTGAATGACTCCTAATGACTGTGTTGTTTCCATGGATACGTGAGATACAGGAAGGCATTGAGAAAGAAAAAGGGTCCACAGTGAATTCATTTGGCAGTACAGCATTTAAAATATTGTGGCTTCCGACTAGAACAGTCTCAGTGTGATTTAAGGCCATGCCATTTGTACAAATGGTTTAATCTTGTTTTAAATATCAGAACATCATAACATAACTCATCGGATACAGCTTAAAAAAAACGGTAAACTGTTTTATTGCCAGTTAAAAGCTAATTAAAATGGCTACTGTTGTGACACCGTAAATCATGACAGAAAAAACCCCACTAAACAAAACAAATGATTTGCTATGCTCAAGGGCGTCTTTCACCTGCGGCTAATTATTTCCCCTCTTCCTTTTAAAGACATCTTATGTGTCTCGGACAGACTGTTCCGGAGATGTACCCAAGCCTTGGGAGATTTCCAAAGCTTATTCTGCCCTTCCAAACAGCAGGGGAGGAAAGATAATTACCTCAGTGTGGATTCTGGGATAACTATGTGCAGCTGGAGGATTGGCCTACAGATGCTCAGCTCATAATGACAGTATCCCCCCAGCCTTCATATCCGTCTTCCCCTCTTCTGAGCTTCAGAGAAGCCAATCTTGACTGATTTGTTAAGCCTGTAATTCACAGGCTGTGGAGTTTTTCTCTTGCTTTGCTCCGCACCTCAGGAGGAAAGACCACCAGGCCCTGGACGTCCTCCCTCTGGAGCAGCCAGAGAGACTGTTCAGCCTGGCATCTCGCCAGAGTGCCACTGGTCCCATTGAGTCTCTGAGCAGACAGTTCCCCAGCAGGACACACAGAGAATGCTCCTTTTACTTAGAAATGCTTTAAAGGCAACAATAAAGCACAGCACGGTCCTTTAAACTGTTTCACGGTTTCACTCGGTCATGTGAGACATGAATAAGGCAGTGAAACTTAAAGGGGTTGCATTGTACAGTACCTTTAAAAAAAAAAAAATCATTTGTATTTTTTCCCTGTGGTCCACTTATATCGTTTTGTGCACCAAAACTGGTGTTACTGAATTTTACATAACCATTTTCCACCCTCCTCTGTGAACCTCAGAATTAAACAGGCTGCTTTTCTGTGCTCCTGTGCCTTTAAGAATATGATATGCCGCAGTTAGGCACAATTCAGAATTTTTTGCAGTTCATGAGCTTGAATTTAATTTTGAATTGGCCACGACCCACAGGATGTTTATTTAGAATATGAATTGGAATGACAGAAAGAGGAAACACTGAATTACACAATTCAAAGAAATTAGTGCAACAAGTTTTGTAAAAAAAACTTGACTAAAACTAATGACTAATTAAGCCTATTTATTTCCTGATATGTAGAATATAATTATCTACTCAACTTCATCACATTCAAAACAACAGCCAACACTTTCGATTAGTCACTCCTGTTCTATAAAAAACTGTAAACATTATTACTGTTATTAATATGTGTGTTAACATGAATTTAGTAGAGGGAAAATCACTTTTTAGCCTTTTCTGTGCAAAGTTATAACCAACTTTGCAATGCCTAAAACGTCCAAATAAATGACGAGAACAACAACAACAATAATAATAATAATAATAATTTTTTTAACTGAAATGTTTGTTTTATTTTAGTTTTAAAGAAAAAGACAAATAAGTTGCAAATAATTTTGTGGTTATCAACTTTTATCAACCAACAATTATCTATTAAGCTTAATTTGTTCTAAACCAGGTATATTCCTTTAAATACTAACAGCACGTATGGCAGTGCACATGGTGCCTGGTTAGTGAATAAGACACAGGTTTTTGACCTGAAATTCAGCACAAAAAAGTGACACAACTGTTTAGTGAATTCTCACCAGTATGTTTTCATAGTACAACAAAATCTATTTCAAAAGATCAAGGAAATTCTGATTTGAATAATACCACCCCTTTTAAGAGATGGTCTCTCAGTCCTGTTTTCCCCCCCACTCAGTCTTGTTTTGACAACTCTCTTTCACACCAAGTCTTTTGCTAGTTGGCACAAAAGTAATGACTGATTTGTGCAGCTGGTGTATCTTGGAAGCTTTTCAAAATCTCTATGAAAAACAGACATAAACGGGCTGATGTACTCAAGATCGGGAGCTGGCTAAAGCGTTCGGATGTAAAGAAGCTGCGCTGTCTCTCAGAGACTCATAATCTGATCAAATCTTTCAATGACTGTGTGACCGTGCATTTTACTTACTGCTGAATCGGATGAAAAGAAACAAACCTAATGGACCTGTGTGAATTGTGCTTCTGAACATCAAAGACCTTTCAGCAATCATTCAGCTCTCAGTCGAAATACCCAGGCCTGACAAATCTGGGGTTATACGGCACCCATTTACAGACTTGAACAAATGTAAGTATAAGAGCTGGACAGAAATACTCCCCATCATGTAAATGAATAATATAATGTGTATATTACCTGTACCCAGGTCTCTGTTAGGATCTCAATGCCAGTTGACTGGCTGCAACAGTTGTCCTGTTACTGGAAACTTTTTCAGGGGAACACTTCAGTATAGGGACCAATTCTCACAAATAACCAGGTGCTTATTAGCATGCCTACTATAAACATACTGTATTGGCTGTTTATTAGTACTTACATATATTCTGCATGAGCATATTCTACATCCCTAATCCTCAGTATCTAAATTTAACAACCACCTTACTAACTATTAATAAGCAGCAAATTAAGAGTTTATTGAGGCAAAAGTCGTAGTTAATGGTTTGTTAATAACGAGAATCGAACCTTAAAATAAAGTGTGACCACTTTTTCTTTTGGAATAAATTAATCATGACTGACTATCAAAAGAGCCTTTCTATACTCTAATTACTTTATGTGGTCTATTTCAACTTATGGATAAGCTACAAAAGGCTACCCTTACATTAACGACCAGTTTCACCATATGTTTCCCGTTAAAGAACTTTTCCCATGCCCCTTATACAATTGGTAGACATCTGATTCATTTGAACCTCTATGATCTCAAACAATTCAGATACTGGAGGAGAAATTCTCTTACCTCAAAAGCACCACATGCTCATTTCCATCAGCAACCAGCTGTGCTATATTGATCCGCTGAACTCCCTCCTTTTGGTTGCACAAAAAGTCATACTGGAGTGTGTGGGAAAAACATGTATCAGTATTTTCCATCTAATTATTTCTCATGCATATTCTTTGATTTGTGAAAGTAATGAGACAGCTTTGAAAAACAAACAAACAAAAACCACATATGTATATGCATTTGCAGTATTACCCAAAGCGTTCCACTGGAAATTTAGAGTTTTATGAAGAAGATGCGTTTTTTGGCACTGGCCGAATACAGCAGGGTTCCGTACACGGATTCAGTCCGGAATCTCACCGTGACACTGAACACACCATCGACTTCAATGCCTTCAAACTCCAAAAAGGATTTCACAGAATATCTCCCAAAACTAATATCTGTAGGAGGGAAATGTAGTCAGTTAAACATAGTGCCATCGTACAGTAGCTTCGCTCAACTTGAATAGTATAAAGTCGACACTTGTGTGGATGTTATCTGGAACCAAAATTTGCATAGATATCGAAGGTTTTATTTCATTATGGGGTTAGTAAACAAAAACATGTTTTTCATAATAGAGTTTAATTAAATACAGTGGTGTGAAAAAGTGTTGGCCCCCTTCCTGTGGCTTTATAACCTTTTCCAGACTGATAGATCTCAATTACTTTCTTTCTCATTTGTTTCTGAATTTCTTTGGATCTCGGCATGATGTCTAGCTTTTGAGGATCTTTTGGTCTACTTCACTTTGTCAGGCAGGTCCTATTTAAGAGATTTCTTGATTGCGAACAGGTGTGGCAGTAATCAGGCCTGGGTGTGGCTAGAGAAATTGAACTCAGGTGTGATAAACCACAGTTTTAACAGGGGGGCAAACACTTCTTCACACAGGGCCATGTAGTTTTGGATTTTGTTTTCCCTTAATAATAAAAACCTTCATTTAAAAACTGCATGTTGTGTTTACTTGTGTTATCTTTGACTAATATTAAAATTTGTTTGATGATCTGAAACATTAAAGTGTGACAAACATGCAAAAAAATAAGAAATCAGGAAGGGGGCCAACACTTTTTCACACCACTGTATATATTTAAAACAGGATTATTTCATCCTGGGTACAAGAAAATGTAGCCTTATGCTACAGTGAAACCTAATGAGAATGAACATCACAGAACTTTTGTTATCATGTCATTCCAAGTAAAAAGTGGGCAACACAACATTATTAATATTCAGCACTGTATTGTGAAGTAAGCAGCTGTATGAGAACATGAGTCAATAAGAATGGAACATTTGAATAAATTCTGAATAAAAATAATGAGTACAATTTGAATAAACTGGAAAAACAGGGAATATGAATTAAGTCTCACATGGAAAATAAACTTTTATGACAGTTATTCATAATAATTATAGAATATTTAAACTTTTTACTGTGCAAAGTAACATATTTCATTCTGCCACTATCCCTTTTTAATCAACTTCAGTGTATTTAACCAAAACTGAAAAAACACATTATGAACACTACAAACCATCAAAGAATTGATACTTTCCACATTAAATTCCCCACAGTGAGCCAATATTTCTAAATTAAGACTAAATTGTTCTACCAATTGTGAATATTACAAGGTTGCAAAGGATCACAGTGCTCTTAAAACTATGATTATGATCATGCTAATTATGATAATGTTCAGCTCTGAGCAGAAAGAATAAGCATTACATATTATTTAACACGGATTTAAAGCTAACATAAAACTAATACCACTTATAATGTTTTTGCAGTATGCAATAAGTATATTGAGCACAGTTTATTTTATTACTGTATTTGCATGGGATATGGTTTCCAATGCAATCTTCCCTTACCTGAACTTCCATTTCCAATGTGATTTATAATATAAACAATAACAAACTATTTTTAATGTAGATAGGTACACAGCAATCAGTACACATTTAAATAGTCATATTGCAGTACACTCATACTGTATAAGCAACAAAAAAAATTAATTTCAAATATAGCTAATATTGCATATTTGTCAAAGTTGTATCTTATCTAATCCGTGCAAACAGATTCTGGAATGTGCAAAATAATAAAAAGCAAAAAAAAATAAAAAAATAAACACTATAACCATTAAAGAAACCAAAGGATGAACACACAAAAAGAAAACTAAATAAAAAAATAGAACCCACTAAAATGTAAAGTTTAACTGCACTGAAGTTTTTAGTCAAATTAAAGTGGCGTCACAGATACAACTTGCAATGATAACTTCATTGCACTTTTCAACCGCTTTGAATTTCCATTCAAAATCTTTCTGAAACTTTGGTAAACAGAAATTAAGTATACATTATATGGATGATATACAGATGAAAACATTTTTTAGAGTCTACAAAACTTCAATCAATCTCACATCTGATGAAAGAGTTTTTTTGGGAGGGAAAATTGGCGCTATAAACTGCGCTTTCATTTGACTCACAGAAAAATCTGAAAGCCTGTAAAACAGGTGGCTGTAAGATCCCCGTCTTTCATTTTAAAGGTCTTTTATGATAATTGCACCTGGTACAGTAGCTCCTTTCTCTCACAAGAGTGTGATCAAAGCTAAGAGTGACCCATTACCTGCCATGACTTAGTACATTTAAAAGGCAGTTTTTAGATCAGCTTTAATTGGGGGGGGGGAGAATCGCTGAAAAATATCTCCAGAGGAAGTCTATTCCAATTAGTGGTAGGAAAGGGCCGCTCGTCTAATGTTTTCTGCAGTCAGTGGATTCTGTGAAGCCACTGATGTTCACCTCAAAATGTCCTTACCACTGTAGTGCATCTATCATGTTTAGACATGGCAGAAAATCTCTCATCTCATAATGAAATCTAAATGCATTATGTGTTTAACATTTCAAAGGATGCAAGCTAAAAAGCACAGGAACATGCCAGTTACCATTGATCATATTTTGTATCCCAAGAGCTGATAATGCTAAAAAAAAAGCTGTTTTTCTCTCCAGCAAGTGTATGGTAAATGAGAACAGTTTGCTTGGAGAAGGTTTAAGAAGATCTCTCTACTGCGTAAACCTCTTTCTGTCAGCTTGAGGAACCTCAGCCCTGTACCATGAGGGGCTTTTAGCACAAATTAACAGTAACCCACAAGATACTTGCAGTAGCACATGGTTCGCTAAGAAAGGCACATAAATTCCCCTCGCAAAGAGAGCGAGAGTGAGTGACTGTCTGAGAAAAATTATACCAGCTTATTACATGCCTCATTTTAAGCCATGATATCCTGCTCTCTGTCATCCGTATCAGTCGGCAATTATGGGACGTTTTCAGAGACTTCCACCCTCTTTGAGATCATTTAGGGTACTGATGCGGACAAACTTAAAAGACCGGCTCTGACTTGAGCAATTTGGCCTAAGCATTAGCGTTGGTCTGGAGTTAATGCCCTTCAATCTCAAACAGTTCCTACGAAAGGTCTCGCCTCGGGGTATTTTGCAATGAAATGCTCAATAATGTGGACCTGCCTGTGGTATTTCTCCCTCCCTGTGATTGACCCATGCTAGGCTATAAAACAGAGCACGCTTTTGCGATTGCTGTCACGATTAATGGACCTACAGCAGATGAAGCCTTTATCAATATTTGCTCGACTTTAAATCTTTTTAATGCAGAAATCTTTTGATCTGCCGCTGAAGGTCTCTGGAGCACTTTGGCGATTAAGTAGCTTGTAGAAAAATCCCCATGCGTCTGCTAAGTCCTGCACTCCATAATAGGACAAATATCTCAGTGAGGCCTGCGACCGAAAGAATGGGAGACTTATTGGGAAACGAGAGGCTGTGATCTCCGATTAATGAGGATGAATGCGGGGTGACTACGAAGCGTCTACCTTCTCCCTCCCCTGGTGTTCCAGGCAGGTTTACCAGCGTTGAAAATTACCCCCTCTGAGACTGAGCCATTCATTAATTTGAGATGCTTGTTTGGACTGATATAAGGCTTTCACGCAGTCCGTGATTGCTGCCAGGAGGCAAACACTCACCTCATTAGCAGTAAACTCCAGATCCCTTTTTGAAATCTGCATTTTAGCTACTAACTTCTCCACGTGCTTGGTGCAGTCTGCTTTCGCTGGTTCTTTAACATTCAAATCGTTCAAAACCGGTCAATAGGGACAGGTGATTGCAAGCTCATTCAGCGGTTATTATCGACAGAGGGAGCTATGAAAGACACACTACAGGAAATCTCGAACATGAAATTCTTATTGGATAAAATAAGTCCGCAAACACTTTGAGGATGTAGTTATTGCTCATGTTTGCGAAATGCTGACTCTGCTGGATCGCTGCCAGTTGTGCTGATGAACACTATTATGGGATGTATAAATATAGATCTCTGTAAAGGGAAGAACAAGAGAGAGCGTGTGAAAAAGATCAGCGTTTTCCTTACGGCCATTCAAAAATACTGCTGTTTAATGAATGAATGGTAAGCTCATCTATTAAAACTTTAGAAGCAGGGAAAGCACTCATGAAAAATAAACAAATGCAAGACTAAAGGCCCGTTCACACCAAGCACGATAACTATAAAGATAACGATAAAGATATAGTTCTAAAAATCGTTCTCAATATTAAAGAAGTGCATAGTCCACACCACAACTATAATGATACAGAGGAACGATATCATTGGAATCACTTTTAAAACGATTTTTTTTCCAGTTGATGAACGATAAAACACTGACAGCCAATCAGAATCCATCCTGCTGTAACGAGCTCAAGAATTTAAAGCGGCAGACGCACGTGCGCTTAGAATAAACAGACGATATCGTTTGCTGGTGTGGACGCTAATATCGTTATCTTTATAGTTATCGTTCTTGGTGTGAACGGGGCTTAACTTTGCACTTATGCACTATGTTATAATTTAATCGGCTGTTTCTTTTATACTTAACTTTAATTAGTATCCAAACATCATTAGAGACTTTTGCTACTGTATATTTTGCACATAACTCGCCTGCAACACCTGTGCATAACAAAGGATGCCTCAAAATGTGAGGCCTTTTAATTAATGCGATTTTCTATGCGATCATGATTGTTACCTGACAGACTATAAAACATGAAAAAAGGACGTACTTAGACTTACATTGAAGAAAAGACCTAAACATAACAAATAGTAAGAAACCATCTAGCAAGCAACCACCCAGAAACCCCATACTACCTGAAAAAAAGGTACAAAACCTGTCACTAGGGCAGTAATTTATAATTTAGGTACTAATATGCACACTTTAGGTACAAATGTTCGTACCTGGAGTGTACATACTAATACCTAAGTGGTATATTTTTACTTTCAAAATAATCTATAAAATGGGCAAAAAAAGTACTTACAAGGATTGAATGTACAAAAATCACTGATTATAATATGGCTTAATATGATAAAAGGTAATGCGTAGAAGTGTTACATCTAACTATTCTAAACTGATTTCTATAATTAAAATACTTAAACTGCTACAAAAAATAAAACTGAATTTCCCAATGAGATATCTTGATAAATCAAGATTATAGTAATAATTTCTCTGTCATACACATATCTAACAATTATAAAAATGTTATAAGCTCACTGTAATTCACACAGAAAAATACAACAAAAACATGCGTGCAAAAAGTGTCCCAAAGATATTAAAACAGACATTACATAAAACTGAGATTTATAGGCCTCATAATTCATGTTAATGAGATACAGATTGAGCAGATTGAAACCATGATGAATAATTCAATGCTAGTTATGCAAATAAATTAATGATAATTTTCCTTTATTGTCATCTGATTTATGCCGTCTGTGTTCCACGTTACTCATCGGCCCATACATATACATGTGCAGGAATTCACAGAACCTTGTCAGACTGCCTGACATCAACATGTGATGACAGATCATATAAAGCAGGCACATCTGAAGTTCATTTGATATATGAACGTGACTAAAAACAGCATTCCTCTCATATGTCACATTTGCAGTGAGAAGTAAAAGTGCACAAAACTGCAAAATAAAAATCGCATCAGGCTTTCAAGACTTTGTCTGCTTATTAGCAGTCTAGTATCCTGCTCTCATTTTTACTATGACCAATATTTTGAGTAATTGTAGGAGACCTCAACCTGCATTGGAAAGGAAAGGATGAATACCAGGATTGTGTGTCATTTAGAACTGAATTGAGAATGCCTTTTAAATTCAAATTCAATTCCTGAGTTTAAATATAATTTGAAATGATGTAGGAAACATGGAATTGCAATTGGAATTGAATGCATATTGAATTAAAATTCAAGTTAATATCATCAAGCTATACTGTAAATATTTATTTGACATAAATAGACAGACAGACACCCATGAATTAAAAGAGAAACAATTCTTAAATTCTGAAGTCTGCCTAATTCTTAACGGATTAAGACAAGTACCGACACAAAAATCCCAAAACAAAACAACCAAAACAAAAAACAAAACAAAACACAAAACAATCAAAACAAAAAACAAAACACACAAAAAAACAAAACAACCAAACCAAAACAAAATAAAAACAAAACACCAAAAAAAAAGTGCATTTCTTTTATCTAGAATTCAACTGCATCATATCAAGTCTGATTCACTGTTCTGTGAAAACGATCCCAGTCAGCTGTCCATCAAAAAATGTGTGCGATCCAAAGACTAAATGGATTTCTGAGTCCAACTTGTGGTGATAGATCTATCCCGATCTACAGATCTATTCTCTAACTGAGAAAAAGCAGCGTGATCATCTCATTTCATGAGAAGTTTCCCAAGAACTGAGAAATAAAAATAAAGTTTCAAACACCTAAACATATAATCTCATCAAAGCATCTAATTCAAGACAATTATAATGTAGTTTCCACTTTTGCTTTAAACACAAATTAGTTCTGACAGCTAAAATAATATCTACCATTTAAAGGTGATAACTACTCATTAATATTACTTTATGATATTGTTGTTAAATATTATGAATTTAAATATAAAAAAAAGAAGTTTGTGAAACAGTACGTGAAAAGTAAAAAAAAATTTGATTTTGAGAAATGTCCATACAACTGAAATTAAATCAGTCAATTTAGCTACCATGATTCCTCAAAATATCTTCTTTAGTGTTATGCAGAAGAAAGTCAGTCATCAGGTTTGGAACAACATGAGGGTGAGTAAATGATGACAGAATTTTCATTTTTGGGTGAACTAATTGTGTTTGTTTCAACATACAATATACATTTCTATTTAAAAAATACACCATATTTTACTGAATGATTGATAAGAGGTTCATAGATAATTATGATACATCTCTTAAGCAGTGTCAATAATCTCTTAGGTTTCCAAAGACAAGAAGATAATAAAGGTGATCAATCTAAACAAACCACACAAGCTTATTGATTGTTTTTGATTGTTCAGGATGTCTTTCATTTACCCAGTTCTTTTGCCAATAATATTAAAAGCCAGTACTGTGGAAGTCATAACCCATAACGTTAAAATGCAAAAACATTTTGCTTCCTTGCAAAGAGGAATGCTCTTCATAAGGAATTGACTGTGATTCAAAGATATTTCAGACTCAAAACCAAAAATTATTTATGTAACACTTAGGATTTTATGAGGCTGCTAAAAACATTCAAAGGTATCACAAAATGACAAAATATTGCATATGCGGTTTTAGTACCAACCTGTCGGCAGCTCAGTGTTTTGCAAGTTCTCCACAAGTGCTAAAGTGGGTTGTAACTCTGGGTTGGGGTTGATGGTTCTCCACGACACGACTGAGATGGGAGGAACAGAGGATGTGTCTGTCTTCACAGGGACACAGCTGACATCGTTGATGCTGTCCTTACAGGAAAACCCATCAGGGCATGATTGGATCAAGCAGTCATTGTAATTATATTCACAGTTTCCCCCCTGAAACACAAAATAAAGACTTTTCTCACAACACAAATCTTTTCTCTAAGTGTTTTTGAAATGCCTGCTGGGATATGGTTTGATGCCACATTCAACCATATTGTCAGTACAATAATAAGGCAGTCAGGGTTTCTGAAATAATTGCACTAGTATGTGGCATTATGGTGAGGAAGTAATATGTTTGATGCAATATGCTGAAATAAGTGCAGTATACACAACTAAAGGCTGGGGGCATTAGAATTCAAGCATGGTGCAAAACTCACATTGGGCTGAATACGAGTATAAATTACAGTAAGCCCAGCAGGAGCAACTATGTTTTCAGCTGTACCGTCATCTATATATGTACTAGTGACAATTGCTTTGAGACTTCATGAGTAATGACATATTTTTCCTATATGAAATTTATGGAGATTTTATGGAAATGTAGTACATATCACACCCTGTGCATTTTGGTTTTTAGGTGTTGATGTGAACCTATTCATAGCACTGATTCACAGCATTGAGCGTCTTACAAAACGTTTGGTTGCCAATGCCACTGTAAAAATCCAATATTCACAGTTGTTTCTGACTAATTTCCGTTATATACTGTATATATATATATATATATATATA
>NW_015552593.1:2403254-2409274 GCF_001515605.1 Sinocyclocheilus anshuiensis | reverse complement strand
TGAACATTCTTTTGAAATTCAGTTCAGCTATTAAGTTAATCGATATCAAAAGTGACACATACAGTCAGGTCCATATATATTTGGACACTGACACACTTTTCATAATTTCAGCTCTGTATGCCACCAGAACAGAATTAAAAATAAAACAATAAAGATGAAATTGAAGTGCAGACTATAAGCTTTAATTCAAGGGGTTGAACTCAAATATAACATGAAATGCTTAGAAATTATAACCATTTTTATACACAGTCCCCCCATTTTCAGGAGCTCCAATGTAATTGGAGAAATAAATATAATCATAAATAAAATGTTAATTTTTAATATTTTGTTGAGAATCCTTTGCAGGCAATGACTGCCTTAAGTCTGGAACTCATGGACATCACCAGAGACTGGGTTTCCTCCTTTGTGATGCTTTACCAGGCCTTTACTGCAGCTGACTTCAGTTGTTGTTTGTATGTGGGTCTTTCTGCCTTTAGTTTTGTCTTCAGCAAGTGAAATGCATGCTCAATCAGGTTGAGATCAGGAGATTGACTTGGCCATTGCAGAATATTCCACTTATTTACCTTCAAAAACTCCGGGGTTTCTTTTGTTGTTTGTTTTGGGTCATTGTCCATTTGTACTATGAAGTGCCGCCCAATCAACTTTGCTGCATTTGGCTGAATCTGGGCAGACAGTATATCCCTATACAATTCAGAATTCATCCGGCTGCTTCTGTCACGTCATCACTAAACACCAGTAACCCAGTGCCTCTGGAAGCCGTGCATGCTCATGCCATCACACTGCTCCACCATGATTCACAGATGATGTTGTATGCTTTGGCCCATGAGCTGTTCCAAGCCTTCTCCATACTTTTATCTTCCCGTCATTCTGGTACAGGTTGATCTTAATTTTAGCCATCCAAAGAATGCTTTTCCAGAAGTGGTCTGGCTTTTTCAGGTGTTTTTTGGCAAAGTCTAATCAAGCCTTGTTTGCACCTTGTGGTGAACTCTCTGTATTTGCTCTTGTGAAGTCTTCTCTTGATTGTAGACTTTGAAAGTGACATGGCTACCTCCTGGAGAGTGTTCTTCACTTGGCTGGATGTTGTGAAACTTAATTTCAGCAGTCCAAAGAATGCTTTTCCAGAAGTGGTCTGGCTTTTTAGTTGTTTTTTGGCAAAGTCTAATCTGGCCTTGTTTTGTAATCTGCCACCTTTTGTTGAACCCTCTGTATTTGCTCTCGTGAAGTCTTCTCTTGATTCTAGACTTTCACAGTGACACACCTACTTCCTGGAGAGTGTTCTTCTCTTGGCTGGATGTTGTGAAAGGGTTTTTCTAGACCATGGAGAGGATTCTCTGATCATCCACCACTGTTGTCCTCCGTGGACGTCCAGGCCTTTTTATGTTGCTGAGCTCACTAGTGCGTTATTTTTTTCTCAGAATGTACCAAACTGTTGATGTGGCCACTCCTAATGTTCCTGCTATCTCTATAATGGATTTGTTTTGCTTTTGAAGCCTAACAATTGTCTGTTTCACTTGTATGGAGAGATCCTTTGACCACATGATGTGGGTTCACAGCAACAGCTTCCAAATGCAAATGGCCCACTTAGAATTAACTCCAGACCTTTTACCTGCTTAATTGATGTAGAAATAACGAAAGAATAGCACACGCCTGTCCATGAAACAGCTTTTGAGTGAATTGTCCAATTACTTATGGTCCTTTGAAAAAGGGGGAGGTACACTCAAATTAAAGATCAGAGTGTGCCCTTTGAGCCCATATTCATCATATACAGTAACTGTAACTTAAATATGTTTTGGTCAGCAGCTAAAATAATAAAAATTGTGCCTGTGTCCAAATATACTGTATATGGACCTAACTGTGTATGTATGTATATAGGCCTATATGGGGAAGTCGTGGCCTAATGGTTAGAGAGTTGGACTCATAACCCAAAGGTTGTGGGTTTGAGTCTCGTACCGGCAGGGATTGTAGGTGGGGGGAGTGAATGTACAGCGCTCTCTCCCACCTTCAATACCACGACTGAGGTGCAAGGCACCGAACCCCAACTGCTCCCCGGGCGCCGCAGCATAAATGGCTGCCCACTGCTCCGGGTGTGTGTTCACGGTGTGTGTGTGTTCACTGCTGTGTGTGTGCACTTTGGATGGGTAAATGCAGAGCACTAATTCCGAGTATGGGTCACCATACTTGGCCACATGTCACGTCGCTTCACTTCACTACACACACACATACATAGTAATATATATAATATACATTGTAATATTATACCTGCAATTCCATTTTAAGATTAGAGTAGTTAGATTAGCATTTATATAATATCTTATTGCTCATCTTTTTGTTTAGTGGTACCTCGACAAGCAACACTGCAGAAACGAAAATACAAAAATAGGTTAATGGCATGCACATTCTGCCATTGATAAGTGACATCTGTGCTTCCCTGCACTTGAAAAGCACCACTGGCATGTTGAATACTAAAGAACTGAGGACGTCAAGGATATTTAAAGGCCATCGCAATATTGGAATGGAAAAAAACGGATGGTGAATACTTGACAGGAGAAATACAAACAGGATTGCGTCTCTCTCAAAATCACCTCAGGGGAAGATGAAGAGCTCAGGGAGGAGAAGGAAGGGGGGAGAGGGGGACTCAGTGCGACTTACCACAAATCCGGGCCGACAGAAGCAGGTGTAGCCATGGCCAGGCTCATTCTGGATGCACATTCCCTGGTTGCATGGTTGCAGCAAGCACTCATTAATGTCATCTTCACAGTGAAGGCCTGTCCAACCTGCCAGGAACAAAAACCCAGAGTGCCACAGTGAGCCCACCCCGCAAGCAACAACCCCCACCTCTGCCTATCAGTCTCATACTTTATAGTCTTTTCTACACCATCTCCATTCCTGCTTCGTTTTCACATTCTGAAAAGCCTCCACACGCGCACACATGCGGGCTGAATACATTTTAATACTCTATGAGGCTTGTGTCTGTTTCAGTAGCCTGCAAGAGCAAATTACTCCCCCGGAGGAACCTAAGTGATTTTTGCATGGGGGAATCAAGATGCATGAAGCAGAGAGTTTTCATAAACCTTTATCTCTCTTGTGTTCTTCAGACATAAGACTATCAGGAAGGTAAAAAAAAAAAAAACACTGACAGAAGATACTGCTGAAAAAGTTAACGAAAGTTTTTTTATTTTTTTTAATTCTCTGCAATAACAAACACTAGATGAAAAATGTGCATCATGGTAATAAAGCAATTTGAAACCATTAAACCATACTGTTAATAAAACTATGAGTAGAAATGTGAAAAAAGGAAAATACACTATCATTAAAAAAATCTGGGTCAACAAAATGTCGTTTTTTTTCTGCTCCCAAATTAAGTCTCTTATACTCACCAAAATGGTGGGTGATATGGGGTGATACCGGGGCTCATATAGCCTATTACTAAATTACTTGAAGCTCCTTGATGGCTAATGTCAAAATCGTAATAGCACAACGTGCAAAATGCTAAGCTTCATGTTAAATATTTTTCACTCAGTTTGTGATATTCCTGTTATACAGTATTTTAGAGTAAACAGTAGGAATGCAACAATACAGTTAGCCCAAGGTTCAATAAATACCTTATAATATTAGTTTTTTAAACAGTTTTCAGTTTGGTTCTGATGGTTTGGCACAACAGAGTTCTTTTTAGTGATTTAAAAAAAAAACTCCCAGTATACTTTAAGTAAAACTCCAGTACATTGTTGTACACTGTAGAAAAACATGGATTATCACATCTTCCTTAAATTTATTTTGAGAGAAGTATTATTTTTATAGATTGGCCATTATTTAGTGCTATGAGCACATGTAATGTCTGTTTCATTCATACTGGATACTAGAGAGCGCCCCTGCGCAGAAAGTCCACATATGCATCACCGAAGAAATAGAGCTCATGACTCCAGGAAATACCATACACGTGTTTCCTCATCTCAGCACACGACTCACGGACACACAAACAGAGCCAGTTTGGAGAGCAATAAAAAAAACACCGAAAACGCTTTGATTGGTTGAACTCCTCATCTTTTTCTGTTGCTTGTTTACTGCGCGTGGACAGGTCACCGGGTTTTTGCGTAGTTTAGAGTGACAAATCGTACCAGCGTACTTTAAGGTCAAAATGCGTACCCGCTACGCAAAATGTGAACAGGTTGGCAGGTCTGCAGTTCTTATTATTATCAACATTGAAAACAGTTGTGCTGCTTAATATTTTTGTGAAAACTGTGATACATATTTTCAGGATTCAGCCATTGGTCAGGACAAACAGACAGTTCCGCTCCCAAACTCACACCATTGGCTGAGTCAGTGTTGCTGAGTCGGGTTGGTCGACATACACAAACAAACCGAGATTTGTTTTGATTGCAAGCAATGTTTGCATATTAAGCTTGGAAAGAACATGGAGAAAATACACATCATCAAGATGTTATTTACTATGTCATTAACCCTGTCTATAAAGCACAAGCCAAATACAGTACATACAGTATAAAGCAAATAAGAGGTAAACCGCTTTCTTTATACCTTTATATACTGTATTGCATTATATTATATATTTTCTATAACATAAAAGCCTCACCTGGTCGACAGTGACATTGGTAGCCATTGATGAGGTCTTGGCAGATGGCCCCGTGAAAGCAAGGCTCAGAGCAGCATTCATTCATCTCTACCTCACAGAAATCTCCTACAAAACCTGGCAGGCAGCTGAATAAAAACATGACTCTTTTAAACATGGCACAGAGAATAAGATGTTTTTATTCTCTAAAAAAACATGTCTCTTTAAAAGGTTGAACAGAATGCTACGACTGTCTGACCCACAGCCTTGAGCCCATCAAAAAAGCAAATATTCAAAAGGAAAAATATAATTCATGACAGACATATGGTCAGCTAAGCTTGTGAAAGTGCTGCCACACAGATGGTGAGCAAACTGTGAAACGTCTCATTAACAGAGTTTGTTGGCATATAGCAACATTTCTAAATATGTCCTTGAATTTTTTAAGAATGGTTCAATTATCTGCACCTTTAAAACTCAAGTTCTGGAAATTGACACTGGGTTGACATACTGTATGGTGATTGTATGTGCATTCAGTGCATTTTGTAGTCATGGTGATAACACTACAAAGACCGATGATTATGAATAGATATTTTGGTATACTACAGCGCTTTGAGCGGTTCACATTCAAAAGCACCGAAAGGTACATTTTAAAGGGTAGAAAGGACAACTGTAACTTAAAATTTTTTATGCTTGTGCATAAATTATAAATCAACTAACATGAAAATGTATAAGTCAAAACAAACATGTAAGAATATCAATAAATATCAGGTCAAGATGAATGATACTGGCAGATATTCCTTCCAAAGTGTCGAGAGGCGTTCAGAAGAAACACTTGCTAAAATAGCTTCTGTAATAGTCTAGTGTGTGTAAATAAATAAATGCATGAAAATGCATGAAAAAACTATGGAAAGATATACGGCTAAAACAAAATTTTGGTCTTCTGTATTATTGACTATATTTATCATTATTTTAAAATAACTAAATAAATAAGATATTTGTGTGATGGTTCATAGTTGTATGGGTGCAAATGTGTGCCGATTTTCCAAATACTGTGATCCTGTTTTTTTTTGTTGTTGTTGTTTTTTCTGCATATTTGTCATACTTGAACGATTCAGATCAAACTAATTTTAATATTACACAAAGATAACCCGAGTAAATACAAAATGCAATTTTGAAATAATAATTTTATTTATTAAGGGAAAAAATAGTTGTTCAAACCTGCCTGGCCCTATGTGAAAAAGTAATTGCCTAATAAAATCTAATAACTGGTTGTGCCACCCTTTGCAGCAACAACTGCAATCAAACGTTTGCGATAACTGGCAATGAGTCTTTCACATCGCTGTGGAAGAATTTTGGCCCACTCTTCTTTGCAGAATTGTTTTAATTCAGCCACATTGGAGTGTTTTCGAGCATGAATGGACTGTTTAAGCATCTCAATCGGATTTAAGTCCGGACT
>NW_015552593.1:2402765-2403038 GCF_001515605.1 Sinocyclocheilus anshuiensis | reverse complement strand
GGACTTGCTGGTGTGTTTTGGATCATTGTCCTGCTGCATAAACCAAGTGCGCTTGAGCTTGAGGTCACAAAACGACGGCCGGACATTCTCCTTCAGGACTTTCTGATAGAGAGCAGAATTCATGGTTCCATCAATTATGGCAAGTCATCCAGGTCCTGAAGCTGCAAAGCAGCCCCAGACCATCACACTACCACCACCATGTTTGATTGTTGGTATGATGTTCTTTTTATGAAATGCTGTGTTGGTTTTACGCCAGATGTAACGGGACACACA
>NW_015552593.1:2370263-2402341 GCF_001515605.1 Sinocyclocheilus anshuiensis | reverse complement strand
TTTTTTGGCAAATGTGAGACGAGCCTTTGTGTTCTTTTTGGTCAGCAATGGCTTTTGCCTTGGAACTCTCCCATGGATGCCGTTTTTGCCGTCTCTTTCTTATTGTTGAATCATGAACACTGACCTTAATTGAGGCAAGTGAGGCCTGCAGATCTTTAGATGTTGTTCTGGGTTCTTTTATGATGTCCTGGAGGAGTTGTCGTTGTGATCTTGGAGTAATTTTGGTAGGCCGGTCACTCCTGGGAAGGTTCACCATTGTTCCAAGTTTTCTCCATTTGTGGATAATGGTTCTGACCGTGATTCGCTGGAGTCCCAAAGCCTTAGAAATGGCTTCATAACCATTTCCAGACTGATCCATGTCAACTATTTTGTTTCTCATCTGTTCTTGAATTTCTTTAGATCGCGGCATGTGTTGCTCTTTCAGCATGCTTCACTTTGTCAGACAGGTTCTATTTAAGTGATTTCTTGATTCAACAGGTCTGGCAGTAATCAGGCCTGGGTGTGGCTAGTGAAATGTAACTCAGCTTTCTAAAATAATGTGGTTAATCACAGTTCTTTCATGATTTAACAGGAGGGGGCAATTAATTTTTCATGTAGGGCCAGGTAGGTTTGGACAGCTTTTTTCCATTAATAAATGAAATCATCATTTAAAAACTGCATTTTGTATTTACTTGCATTATCTTTGTGTAATATAAAAATGTGAAAAAATGAAAACAAGACTCTAAAAACCAAAACAAAAAATGTTATATTCAGTACATCAGTCAATTTTTAAGTTCCAGGCTATTTTTTTTTCTATAAATTGTCCTCTGTAAAATGGATATGAGAAAAGATGTTTAGAGAATGTTATATTTTGCATTTTGTATGCATACTAGTGCCTGCATTTAATAGCCCTTTATTCGAAATCAGATTTTTCAGGACTTTCACAGCTCCAGGAAACCTCCACCTTAACCAAACTTTGCACAAAGATTTGTACCAAGATTCTCAACTATGGTATGAAAGATATTAGAGAATTATTTTATATACTATTTTACTTTACACAATATGTTTGTAAACATGGCCAAAGTATAATAATTTTCATATAATATCTCATATTTCATATAAATATTGATATATAATTTCTTTCCCTATTCAGAGGCATTTTTTCTTTATGTGGCAGCTTTAATGGCTTTCATATCAGCATATCAGCCCTCAATCTGTTCTGAATCTTTAACATTATGCAAAACGACGGAAGCTGATTTAAAATTGATTGAGCTCTAATTTGTTAGTCTTTAAAATGTGTGCTTTTGTCCATTACCAAATGAGACAAGCTTTAATAAAATCGGCCTGCGAGTCATCAGTCCACAAGTGATTTCAAATGAGAGTAAACACAAAGTGGGATGGGGAAATGTTTTCCATTTGAGAAAATCAATCCAATGAGGCCTCATTTGGACAGACAATGCTTTCTCATTCCACAGCTGTCTGTCTGTCCGTGCATCTGTCCACCTGACACGACGAGAATTGCAAATAGCATTATCACCCAGGCTAATCAGAGACTCTGGACAGGGGGCTTATTCACATTCGAATATTGTCTTAGGAGGATGAGATAATGAGATATGTTATGTGTTGGATGGGCCCTTTTATGCAGAATGTGCAATGCACCACAACGCAATTTTAGCCCTTTAGTTCAGCGATAATGTTGTAGCAGCTGCTGCATAATCATCCACTCTGGCAGACCTTTAGAAAGAACCAAGAGAAACTGTGGAAATGTGTCTGGATCAGTGTATGGCATTTAAAATTATATTTTAAAATAAAGCAAGCAAATGTAAGTTTGTTTAGCCAGCTCTTACTTGTTAGTGGTGTTTTGTTTGTGAACAAATTAGTGGTTTTGAATGAATTTAAGTGAACAAATTATTTCCAGTCTGATTGTTTATAGTTACTGAGGGTTTCTGCAGGTTTGATTAAGGTCCATTTAAGTCAAGTCACCTTTATTTATATAGCGCTTTATATAATACAGATTGCGTCAAAGCATCTTTAAAATGTTAAACAGGAAAATAGTTGTAACCCAAACACCACATTACATTTCCCCCCCTCTAAGGGCGGCTCCAGACACCCAAACAAAATCCAAAAAAGTCCTGGAGGGTGGTGGAGTGGAGGCGGAACTGGGGGAGGGACGGAGGGCCAGGCCCGTGAAGAGGAACAGGCAGAGCGGGGAGCCATAGCGGAGAAGGCAGATCGGGCAGCCATGGGACAGGAGAGGCCTCAGGAGCAGACTCGTGGACAGGAGAGGACTCCGGAGCGCAGTGTGCAGTCCACACGCTCAAAATGGCGACCACCATTACATTAAGGGCAGCAGAGTGTGGCGTGGCGGCCAGGCGTGGCGGCCATCTTGGCCGGGGACTCAAGCATGAGTCCATCTTGGCCGGGGACTCAGGCTTAATGTGAGCAGACTCTGAAACTGGCATGATTTGAGCAGGTCCTGGAGTAGCAGACATGGCGTTAGCAGGCTCTGGGCTTGGCAGACAAGACGTTAGCAGGCTTTGGTGTAGCAGATGTGACGTGAGCAGGCTTTGGCTTGGCAGGCATGACGTGAACAACTCCTGACATGATGGTCGGGACGTGTAAAAGGTCTGATGTGGCGGGTACTTCAAAATAAAAGACATGGAAAACATGAACATGACAAAACCCAAACACCACATTACATTAGTGTGTTAATAATGTAAGAGGATAACAAGCAGTACATTTTTCAGTTAAAGTCAGTTCATTGTTGATTCAGTGATGTCATCGTCCAGCTCAGTTCAGTTCTCTACAAATAGTGTCTGTGCAATCAAGCCGACAATATTGCCAGATATTAAGTGTCCCCAACTAAGCAAGCCAAAGGCGACAGTGGCAAGGAACCAAAACTCCATCGGTGCCAAAACTCCATTTAATACTTTTTAAAGACCTTTTTAAGACCAAGTAAAGAAAACTAAAAAAAAGGAATAAATTGAAGGGAACACTAAGTCAATATGTTCTCTTAATGTAAATGTCTAGGGAGCACACAATGAATTGTGTTAACAACACTTCAAAGTTTCAAAAGTTTGAAAGTAGGCTACATCTTCCAACCAATATCCGTTACTTTAATTAATTTCAAAAACAAAACAAAACAAACAAACAAACAAACAAAAAACAGCTCCCTATCACTACAACATGAAAAAAAAAACCTTTACTGTACTTTTGATCACACAACTTAAAAACTAAATTTTCCCCTAGAAGACTTCATTTTACATTTGAACCTCAAGTAAATGTATTATGATTTAAGAATATTTAGGTATTGAAAAACAAAAATACTGAGGAAGTCATTCATTTTAAGGAATGTATGCAATATTTAATGCCATGACTTTATGAATTTAATACTTTCTGCACTGATTTGAGACATTTAAGGCCTTAATTTACCATTTCCGAAAAGCATCGTAAAAACAAGTAGATCAAAGAAACCATTACCACCAATGGTCTCTACAATCAAATGCTGTTTCAATGCAGCCCTGGATAGGAAATGCTTTCCACAAGGCACCAAGAAATTAGGATGACAACAAGAGCAAAATTGTTGAACATCATACACAAAAACATCAGAAGTTCCATCTAGAGTCTTGTTTTTACCTGCATGTGAAGTTGGCCCCTGGTCCATCCACACATGTCCCTCCACTGAAACACAGGGAGAAATTAAGAGTCGTCTGCGGACACATATTGTGGTCAATCTCACAGTTCTTCCCAGTGAAACCTTCTGCGCATATGCAGGCATATTTGTCCTGAAGATCCACACATGAGCCTCCATTAAGACAAGGATGAGTCTCACACTCCTAACATAAAAAACAGAAATAAGGGAAATTGCAATTAACTTCGCAAAACAATATTATATTAATATCTAGGTCATGACGCCATAATATTTGTGATTCTTTTTGCATAATGAATACATGCACTGTATACTGTATGCACCGTATATCACAACATATAGTGTATGTATTCTCCGTTCCTAATGGATGTCAGTTTAATTAACCAAAATCCCATGTATACTAATGATTTCTTTACACACAACCAATATTTCAAGGACTGGTAGCCAAATGTTTACTATAATTTTTTACTGAATCACTTTTACTGCTTGATCATACCATTTTCCTAGGGCAGTAATACAGTTTTTACTGCATGCGTATAGCTAAATTTAATTACATTTCTGTGATTTAAAGATGCTCATATAAAAGATATATGGTACATTAGTGGAGTTGATACTGTAAGTGAGTATACAAACAGAATGGCAGATCTTGTCCTATAGTCATTACGGGAGCAAACAGCAGCTGATGATTTATTCCAAACAAGCCTCTGAAGTCCTCCAAATAGCCAAGTGTTTCGTCTCAGGGGTACATTTAAGGCCGTGCTAGGTATTAAATCAATTAGGGATAGAAGCATTTTAATCAGACACTTGTGTTTAGATGATCCTGTGGTTGTTATTCAGAAGAATAATCCCCAACATCTAAACCATGCAGGAATATATAGTACATATGTATAATATTCTGCTGGAGAATCTGAGTTTTTAAACTGGAGTATTCCTGTTGTAGGAATTATGAACAGCATAATATGGACACTGCGATAACTTTACGCATAAAATACATACACAATCTATTCTCAAAAAGCAAACAAACTTGCCATAGCATTGATAGAATTGCATAATATAATAACATGATTACTGTGCGTTAAATTACAGTCTTTCCCCTTTCAGTTCTCAATTTCCATCTCTTCTCAGGAGATTATGGTGCTCCATTTCCCTTTTTAAGCATTCTAAAAATCTAACATAACCCGACAATATGTCTGACCTTTCCATCCTATCATCTTTGTTGTCACTGGAAGTTTAGAATATGAATCTAGGCCAGATATTATATTTCAGGAGGTCAAGTAGAATGAAGCTTACTCTCTTTCTCAGTCACCTATAAAGTGCTTTTTTGATTTCTAAGTAGTGATATTTCTAGCCAATTCACCTTCATTGTTGCAACAGCCACCACTAGGGAAAAATTATTAAGGGATCTTCAAAATGAATAGCACTCATCTACAACTGGACATTGGACTAACACATTTTGTCATCTGGTTTCTCATGCTATGATTTAGCTCAATTATGCTCTGATTAAGAGAAAACAGTGTGAAAACTAAAATCAAATATGTTTTGCTTTTATGGGACAGTGTAGAGCGCAAGCGGTGAAGATGTAATAGAATCTTTATTTATCACCACGCAGGTCCAGTTGAATAGTGGGACATATAAAAGTTCAGTGACTTTTATATGTCCCCTTAGAACGCAGCTATGAACTTGAACAACCCCCCGCTGCAACCTGGGAATAAGTGCCTTGCTCAAGGGCACAATGGTGATGGCTTATGGATTGCTCCTCACACTATACCAGCAACCTTTCAGCTGAACCAGTTTGAAAATTTAATCAATTACCAGACTTGACATTACAACCACTAGACCAGACCACTCAAAGACAAAAATTCTATTAACAACCAAAGTTATGTGGACTTACGAACAGAAATGTATATTATTTAGGTTTGTAATTATGGTTTACGGGGACTCTTCATAGGCGTAATGGTTTTAAATTGTACAATCCAACTTGTTTTGACAAGTACCTCCAGCTGGGTTTATGCCTGCACACGCCACCAATAGCACAACCTATCCGCTCCATTTGATAGTTATCGTTACTGAAAGTTTAACACAAATCATCCCATTTTTACGAAAAAAGGCACAGACAGACACTTGTGGCAGTGCTGGACGTCAAATAGTTGAAAATCCTGTCAATAGCAGGTCTAGTGATACTCAGCTCTTACCAATGAAAAGTATGTGTCAGAGCTCTTGTTCACAGACTCCGTTCAAGTTTGTACTTGTGTGATGCTGTCTGTCCTAACAGCTTTACATGATAGTTCCCTGTCTCCACAATGAAATACGGCGGCCACGTCTCAGAGACTCACTGTCACTGTTAAACCTTGAACTTTGATTTCATTACAGCCTGGGGACTCTTTGGACAGACACGGCCTTCTCTATCTGACATAATGTGCATATTCATTTTGATTTATGATTCTGTAAATGGATGCACCATGTTTTATAGTCTCAAAACAGTTTGTATTTCTGCATACCTGCATTCTGTTTATTGAATTTCATATGCTAAATAACTTTCAGTTGAAGTTTCCTAAAGGAAATACCAGTGCTGGCAAGGCAGGGAGAGAGTAGTGTGTAAGCTTTTAGGTTTTGTCATTGCTATGACACTCACGTTTCTGTCCACTGTGTATGAGAATCTACATATGAGACACTGCCTTTGCAGTATAAGGCAGCTATATAGAAGATGCAATAAAAAGGGCAACCAAAATTCACTATGCAAATGCATGTAAGACGACCAATGGGAATTCAATTGGCGTCATCGCTGTTGGTTGCAGAATGGACTCTTTTCACATGTAACTTTTTATATATATATTGAGCTCCAACAGAGAAAGACAAATCCATGATAGTGTTTCTATGACTTTCCAAAAAAGGAAAAAAATATTCAGAGATTGATGATGCTGGTCTGAAGAGAGAAAGACGCCAAATATACACTCTCAACGCAGCAGAGTTAAATAGTTTTTAAAAATTTGATACCAAGGTAAAAAAATATATATACTTAATTACAAAAAAAAGATAATATTAAAAAAAACTTTGCTAGATTTACGTCATCACAGGTTCGTGAATGCTGAACATTGACAATGTTTTTTTTTTGTTTTTTTTTTAAGTATTCTTAAATTTCTTTACTGTTGATTATTCTTAAGCTTTAATTTGTTAATTTTTTTTTTGTTTTTTATTCGTTTTGTACTTTAAAAATACTATATATAAAATAAATTCTATATTTAGAATGGAATGGTTTAAATATATACATACATACACAAACACACGCATACACTATATATAACAATAATAACTCACGCTCTGATAACTTACAAGATGCACTGACAACCTGAGAAGCTCAAAAAGAACATGCTTACATTAATGTTGATCTCACATCTGTGACCGGTCCATCCAACCTCACACTGACAGCTGTATGCATCCATTTCATCCAGGCAACTGCAATGACAAAAGAGATTGTTTATGTGCCCTGACATGTGCAATTTCTGCATTCATTATTTATGATTTATGAGAGATGATTTTACATGTCGATGAAGCTGCAACCTCAACCACATTTACCGGCGCAGTGATTTCTGACAGAGGCTTTACAGTACAGTACATAAACACACCAGAACAGCAGGACTAATAAAACAACAAGCTTGTATAAATGATTTTCATAAGTGAGGGTCTTGTAAATAATATATGGTCAATTCATATTATAAATGTTAGAAAGTCATGTTGTACGTGCCACTGCAACTCTCACACTCCTGCTGTCTTGATAAAGTCACATTGATGGTTAATTAATGTGCAAGTGCAACATTTACTAGGCTGTGATTAAACAGCTCATTTCCCGGTTTAACAGCTAATGTTGGGTGACAACCCGTATCTTTTATCCATCCTAAAAACTCATAAGCAGTATAATGGCATTATAAAATTTAAAGATGCATCTATTTATAAACCTGAGCATGTTTATCTGCATGAACTGTGTCTCCTTTCATTTCTAGATTTTACAGGGCTCAACAATAAAGATGGCCCAGGGCCAGCGTGAGAGTTTTGACAAGCCAGCATAGACATTTATTGATCACATATATTTGTTTTCATGTCTTACAAATGAAAAACTTTGGTTTGGCCTGATATATTGTGTATTATTACAACTTGATGTACACACTGGCAGACAAAAGTTTGCAATAATTTGGAATCATTGGAATGATTTCATGCCCATAAGAAATGTTTTTGAGCATCAAATCAGCATATTAGAATGTTTTCTGAAATATCATATGACACTGAAGACTGGAGTAAGATTGGAATAAAATTCAGCCTTGCTATCACTGAAATAAATAACATTTTATAATATATTCAAATGGAAAATAGTTATTGTCAAGTAAACAATTAAGAGTAAACAGTTAGTAGCAGTAATAATAATACATCTATAATTAATCAATCATCTGAGATTTATTCTTGATTGTGCTGGAGGCATAAGTATGCTTAAATATTTACAAATAATATCAGCATTTTTCTGAAAAAGTGTGTTTGACTTAATAGTTTATAGTTGTTAAGTTATATTATAGCTGAATTTCCAGAAATTAGTTATTTACCTGGACAGTAAAAAAAATATTCTTATTGTTGAGTCCTGTTAAATTCCTTATTATTACATTGACAGCAGACAGTCTACAACATATAAACACTTCAAAATGACAGAGCTGAGATGTTTTCCCAAGTACGGTTCCCGGGGGAAAATCTGTTCTACCCAAACTGTGACTATTTAAAGCATTGGCACTTTATGTAAAATCAAGTTATTACAGTAACTTGGTTAGATGCACAAAGTGCAAGAAACAGCTGGTAATGTCTAATTATGTTGTGTTTACTGAGTACCAGACTGCCAAACAGCTAATTGAGAGCGAGTTGGCAAGAAGGATTTCAAGCACATTTAGTTTTTTAAAAGACTCACAGGTACTGTCTCTTTCAGAATGGATGTGATGGCCATTTACAAAGCTCTCAATCACAGAGCTTGAAATACACATCGTTACAGCTCAGCAAGGTTAATGTACCTCCCATGAACAAGGGTTGGATGAGCACTCATCAATGTTTCTCTCACAGTGATAGCCCATGAAACCTCTGGAGCACACACACTGGTAACCATTAAGACCGTCGATGCACCTCCCGTTGTTTCGGCATGGATTAGATTTGCACTCATCAACGTTCAGCTTGCACCATTTACCTTTAGGAAGAACAAAATCAATACCATATAAATACATTACATTCAGCATTTAGAAATTCTTGTAAATCAAGGTGATCTCGGATATCAAGGTGAAAAAATGAATAAAGGTACGTGCATAAGAACAATGTGGTACATTTTTGCAAAAACCCAAACCAAAATGCTGAGAAAAAAAAAGATGAAAAGCAAGTCTAATAATTTTTTAAGTATAGATGAGGAAGTTAATTAGACTTAAGTTAAGATGAGGCTAATGGTTAATAAAATCTTTAATAAGGTTAAAAATCACATTTTCAAAGAATGTTCTATCAACATTTAATATCAGCTATCAACTAGCAGAAATATAGTTGCTTATGCCAATCCATAATTCTGAAAGCATTTAAAATTTGATTTGAAATACAAAATTTTACATCTAAAACCATTTTGTGAGGCATTCAAGGATCTTGTCATTGGTAGCATTGTATTTCACTAGTCTATAGACTGTAGACTTTAGAAAACTATAGAAAAGACTATAGATAACTATAGAAAAGCTTTAAAATATGAGTATAGGCATTAAAATCTGTATAAGCATAAAAAAAAGTGTATAAACAATTTACTTTTGTATTTATATAGTATTTGCACAGTTATCACAAAATAAAAAAAAATTATATGATCGTCTACTCATGCTAAGTCTTATTTCAAACAATTTTAATTAATATTAATTTAAATTAATATTTAAATTGATTTTTCCTCTTGATTTGTCTCAAATAGTAGTACAACTGGAGGTGTTCAATGGGAGTGTTTTTCGCACCAATAGTGGTCATTTCAGGTATTTTTTACTTCAATTTGCAGGATATTTCTAATTTGTGTATTTCGAAATGTGCAGTCACGCTTTTGTATGTCACTGGCACAGAGTGCATTATTCTCTAACCTGGATTTATGACCAAGTTGAATGACGTAAAATCCACTACAAAGAGGTTCGGTAACAAACACCCTAATAGGTCATAATTTACCTGGAAAAAAGCTGTAAATTCAGTAAGTTGAGAAGAGCCTGTAAAATCCAGAGGCGAGTAAGACTCTGTAGACACCCAAGAACAGGTTGACAAATGACGGAGATAAAAACGAGAGCCAAAGAGCTGCGATACTAAAGAGCAGACAGCCATTATTCTTCCTCCCTGTAACTACACAAACAAATGGAAGCATTTCCAAAAGCCCCGAGACATCTAAATAAAGAGCAGAAGCGATCTTTTAAACATTATGAATCATATGCTGATATTACAGGAATGTAAACTTAATTCACGCTTGACTACACAAATAATTCAGTCACTTCGGGCAAAAGCGACGCCATCAGTCGCAGTTCAGGTCATGCACTGACAATAAATTAAAGCTTTATTTCAGTTACTCACTGCTCAATACACATCCAGCGAGAAAACAAACAACTACCCCTGGTGTTTCTCACTAAAGAAGTTTTCAACCTTTCTTAGCACTGTTCTTCACGCTGAAGTGTTTTGGTGTGTCTCGAAGGCAACGTGGATAAATAAAGGAACTAAAACATAACAATGAGGCAGATCATTAACATCTTCTAATTAAAGTGTTTTTCCCAATTGCTCATTCACGGACCGTTGTTAATTCCCTTCATATTGACCTCCTGGTTAAGCCGTAATGAATTTATTTCCCTGCGGATAGTCGTCCGCAAACACAACAAAGTGGCAGTGTATCGACTGGGTATGAATTAACTGTAAAAATCTTATTAACCCCAAAACACGAACCGGGTTTTAATATTCAGTCTCGACATGCTGTTTGTAGTCAGCCATCAATCAAGTACTTCATATCTCACTGCTTCATACGACACTATCAAGACTGTAGATTGTAAGGAAGTGCACACCAGCCTCGCTTCATAGACAATACATTTACACTGTCAGCGCTCCTAATGAGATAATACAAAACCCTCTTAATCGGCATTTCTTTGTCTGATTTGACAAATAATGCGCCATCCTATCAGACTTTGTAGAATATGAGAAGCCAAGCAGGGGAGAGATTATAAAGCTGTTGGGTTAATCCTGATGTTGGCTTTCTTAAGGGTGCTCACTGTACTCATCTGAGAGGAGAGAAAAAAACATATAATCTTCTCCTCCACTCCTCAATTACTCCTCTCTGCAGGAACTTCTCAAACCCACAGCGAGTTATCAGATTTTCTATCCAAGAGACCAAAAAAAAAGAGAGAACTAGAGCAACGTAAAGAAAGCCATTGAAGAAAAAAAAGTCTGAAAAAGAAAAAATAAACACTACACAGAAGATAAAACAGGAGAGAAAGAGTTGGAAATCTCTAGCAAATGCTTTGCAGCTTCAGAGAGCAAGAAACGGCTGAACATTTATCAAAAATCATAACTGCTGAATATTTCCCTTGATATTTTAAATATTGATTAATTTCAATCAATAGAATTTAAATTAAAATACTTGTTTTACCGTTTAAAAAAATGCATCTTTCAGTCATAAAATATTTCAAATAAATAACGTATTATTAAAACAAAAAAATTAAATAATAAATAAAACATAACTTTATACATACTGTATGCATATTAGAGTCATGTAAAAACCACTGTCATTAATAATAGCATTTAAAATAAATTGACACATTTAATGTTTTATTTGTTTAATTTATTTTTTTAACAGATTTGAATTATGAAAAATTTATTAATATGGCACTCATAGTCCTCTATATGGGGCAACTGCATGTCATAATCTTTATATACACTATACATCTAAAATGCATCTAAAGCGATACGAATGAACTGCTATCGTGTAGGTTTACTAGCTTTAATCAAATAATATATCATACAGACATTGTATCAACTTTCTCTGCCTTTTTTTCATGCAAAGCTGCCGATCACAATGAAGGAGACACTTACTAGATCCAAGCAAAATCACAAATAATGTCATTTCACCGAACGATGCACATTATATGGCGTGCCTGAGCAAAACACCATTTCAATTTAAAAATAATTTTGCCGCAGATCAGCCACAGAGACACGTCGGATGGCAGGCTGCCGCATATTGCCTTTTGTATCTTTGATTCCGCCTTCTCGAGAAGTTGCGATGCCGTTACATGTCTTATTAGGGCAAATATTTCCTCTGAGCCCCAGTTGGTTGAACCAATCCAGAATATATCCTCCAGCCTGAGCTCTCAGGGGACGCATCCGATTCCTCAGATGAGCTCAGAGCTGAGAGGAAAGTAATGACTAGACAACACAAAGACAGAGAAATCACAAATTAAATATAATATTGCTGTCGTTTTGCTTATATTTCACACTTGTTGAGCTTTTATAACACCATTCAAAAGTTTAAGGTCTGTACATTTTTATTTCATCAAGGCTTCATTTATTTGATTAAAAGTACAGTAAAAACAGTAATACTGTAAAATATTATAATTATAAATATTATAAATATTATACAAATTAAAATAACTTTTCTAATTTAATGCATTTTAAAATATGATTTATTTCTGTGACGGTAAAGCTGAATTTTCAGCATCATTACTCCAGTCTTCAGTGCCACTTGATCCTTCAGAAATTATTCTAATATGCTGATTTGGTCCCTTAATGCATCCTTGCTGAATACAAGTGTTCATTTCTTAAAAGGGTGATTGACTGTTTTTTTTCTAGGCTTGATTGTGTTTAATCATCTTTATATACGCTATACATCTAAAATGCAATACATCTTAGCAGCATGAAAAACAAAAGTAAGTGTAAATTTGTTCATTATGACAGGATGCTGTTACTAATAGACCAAAGTAGGCTAACTGAAAGGTCTCTGATCCACAATTTCATTTAAGCATATTTGGTGGTGAACATTTTTCATTATTCATCAATATGAAATCTTGATTATTTATTTGATTAAAGTGGTACGAACGAACAGTTATCATGTAGGTTATAGCTTTAGATGCTACATCATCAAATAATATAACAGACAAGACATTGTATCAACTTTCTTTTCATGCAAAGTCGCTGATCTCAATGAAAGAGATGCTTACTAGATTCAAGCAAAATCACAAATAACGTAATTTCACCGAACGAGGCACATAACGTGGCGTGTGCCTGAGCATCACACCATTTCAATTTAAAAATCCTTTTGCTACAGATCAGCCACAGAGACACGTCGGATGGCAGGCTGCCGCATATTGCCTTTTGTATCTTTGATTCCGCCTTCTCGAGAAGTTGCGATGCCGTTACATGTCTTATTAGGGCAAATATTTCCTCTGAGCCCCAGTTGGTTGAACCAATCCAGAATATATCCTCCAGCCTGAGCTCTCAGGGGACGCATCCGATTCCTCAGATGAGCTCAGAGCTGAGAGGAAAGTAATGACTGGTGCAAGGCAGAGTGGGGCCTGATAATAAAAGAGGTTTCTGTGGGAATTAGGGCCCGTGTGTCAGGCTGAGCTCTCCAAGGAGTTTCCGTGCCTCTGAGATTTCCTTCTTTCCCCTCAGCAGGATGAGGATAAATTGAAGATACAGTACAAAAGACAAATGAAATTAATCTTCAAGCCGGCTGATGACGTTTGAGATTACACTTAAAAAAAAAAAAACAGCATTGATAAGCGGGCTAGCAGTGTAATGTCCTTAGTGTTAATAGGTGTTTGCATGTAACCTGAGGTTCTAGCACACATGCGTTTAGATAAAACAGATACCGACATGTACAATGTCAAAATATCGACGTATCTAAAGTGTAAAGTCTTGTATGCACAGTATGTACAAGGTGCAATTGTTTACAAATATTTCCTAATAGGTTGATTATTTACCTTTATTCCACACCGCTCTGTCCCTTCTCCTATAAACGCACTGATCATTTCCTGCTTTTATGAAGCCCCTCCCTCAGAAATACGCGATGGGCTCTGATTGGTTAGCTAGTCCAGTGTGTTGTGATTGGCTAATCCGCCTCCAGTGCGCATGTAAACGTCCCGCCCCTCTCCTCAGCGGCATGTGCTCCGGTTGTATTGTAAACAATGGCGTCGTCAATATTGCTTATCAGTTTGAGCCCGAATGAGATGCAGAGGACATTAGTGAAGAGGATCGCGCAGAACCCGTGCAAGCACGGCTCTTATTGGTATGTTTTTAGATTGTTGTTGTCTCATACTTTTAGATACACTGTTATTTGTAAATGTAACTGCTTCTGTTAGCTTTTAATATACGGTTTTATCCTGATTAAAGCTTAAATACAGTACGGCAACCGCACGCGCGTCCATGTTTAAAGCTTCTCATAGCTATGTGAAAATAAGTGTATAAATGGAACGGTTCATTGTTTGAGCTGAGCTGGTGATCTGAATGAGAGATTTTGAGAGCAGGAGAGAGAGAGAGAAATGCAGAGCGTGTGCAGAGCAGGGCGACGCGAGGAACAGAATTGAGAACCGCTGCTTTAGAACATTGATTTGAAACTTGTGACTCCATTAGAATCATTAGAAGACAGAATCACGATTCATATATGAATAGATTTTTACGTGCACCCCTAGTTTTCTTCCTCTTCTCTAAAGCAGCGCAGCATGGCCTCGCTTCCTTCATTGCATGTTCCCGGGGGCGGGGTTTGTGATGTCACAAACCCGGGAAGTAACTCGTTGTAGTCCCTATGAGCCGTTTTTGTAGGCATTAAACTGCCAGAATTTTAAAAGGCGATATCTTCATTTGCATTGAATTTTCAGTGCCGCAACTTTGCAGATATTGTTAATGCTCAAACAGCAAAATTACACACTAACATTAAAAAAGTGAAATCGCAATCAACCACCTAAAAAAACAAATGACAAAAAAGAAATGGCCTAACATCTAAATTAAATTATTTTAATCAAGAAATAAGTAACATTATTAAAGCGAAAATTATATTTAAAATCACTGAATCAAACTAAACAAATTAGGTTGCACAAACAAATATAAATTTAAGGATATATCAGGCCGAAATACAGTATCTCCTTAAGGTAACAATTTCAGGTTACAACTGTTTACAGTATATAGAGAGTACAAACTTTATTTTTATTAATCCCACCTGGATTTAATTCATAAGTATATTTGGCATTTAAAAAGGTTTTTATCTTTTTTAATCCTTAATCATTTACAAATAAACAACAGCCAGGATACAGGTTTGTTTCTAAATACTAAACTTACTCACCTGTCAAGTTCAGTTTAGACCAGTTTTCAGAAGATTTGTGAAGATTGCATGTTTATGAAGTGTTTACATTTTAGATGCTTTCAATATATTGACATTGTACAATTGCAGTGCCTATATCCAAACATACACAAATGAAAGAATAAGGATAAGATCACCCTGGGGAAAGCGGAAAACGGTGAAAGAAAAAAAGGACTGAGGAGACGAGGAAGAACTTGATTAAAATGCAGAGGATGAGGAGGAGGTGTTTAGTTAACTCAAGGTGAATCTGTGTATGTGAGTGTGTAGATATTTGTGGGAGTGTGCGATCTAATTAAAGTGGTAAATGTGCTGATGAGCTATCTGTGTGTTCTTTCCACTGAGAATCTGTCAGGCTGGGGAACACAGCCCGTGTAGACACGATAAGTCCTGGTTTCTCTCATTGATTCTGTGTCTCGGGCTCTGGCCGAGGAGGACATACCTGAGAAGCCAGTACGGCAGACACATATGAATCCCCCAGGTTTGTTGATGCACACAGAGTCATGGAGGCAGGGGGAAGCTTCACAATCGTTTATGTCCAGGTTGCAAAGCGTTCCAAAATATCCAGTGACACAGTTGCATTGGAAACTGGAAATGCACAAAAATAACTTTATTAGCCAAATCTTATTTTTTAAATCCCTGGCTGAGTCTGTGACACAGATGTCTGCCAAACAAAATGGTACCATATCTGCATGAAGTGTTTTTAGGAAAACTGACAGACAGGAAAAAGTCTGATTGACAGCAAAAAGATCTGAAGTGTGTCTGTTAATCATGACTTCGGCTGCTGCTATTATCAGACAAAATGACTGACAAGCTGACTCGGTTTCAAATACCCTGTCACCTGTCTAATCTGTGAGGACTTGGCCAGTTCAGTGGTTCTGTGATGGAAGGAATCTCTTGTAGCATATATTCACACTTTATTAGGGCATTTTGTGTCCCGCTGTGATTTTGTTTTGTTCACTTAAGTGTTCTTTTTTATATTTTCTCTTAATTCTGTACAGTACACTCTTAAAAATAAAGGTGCTTCACGATGCCATAGAAGAACCTTTTTGTCTAAATGGTTCCATAAAGAACCTTTAACATCTGAAGAACCTTTCTGTTTCACAAAAGTTTCTTTGTGGCGAAAGAAGGTTCTTCAGATTATAAAAAGGTAAGAAAGAGATGGTTCTTTAAAGAACCTTTGACTGAATGGTTCTTTGTGGAACCAAAAATGGTTCTTCTATGGCATCGCTTGAAGAACTTTTTGAAGCACCTTTATTTTTAAGAGTTTATGTTCTGCTGGGCTTAGTACATTTTGTCTTTAAAGAGGTTTTTCCTTGATCTTTTGAAATAAAAGTGTTTAATACGCTATAAAAAATGCTATAAATTTAATATCTCCCCCATTTACTGAAACCTACTAGCTCTTTTCTAGCAAAAATGGCTTATTTACTTCTGTAAATTATGACACATACATTTACAGTATATATAAACACCACCACATTTTTAACAATTCAAAATTCAATTAAATTCAAACGCAGCCAATGCGTGTTCTTTCAAAAGATAGGGCACCCATATCAGATCTGACAGCAAACTGCAACACAAGTAAGTAAAATATAGCAAAACTTCAACCAAACCAAACTTTGTCAACCGAAACCCTCCAAACTAAAATAATAATTTGCAATACCCCTTGTGAAGTTTCAATATTTTAACAACACATTCACATGTTTACGGTTCTCTGATGTTAATCACATGATATGCAGGTAAAAAAAAAAAAAAAGAAAATTAAAAAAATGTATATTTTTAGTATGTTAGCTCTATTGTATTTCTTTATTTAAAAAAATGGGGTTAGCAAAACCCTAGGCTACACAAACATGCGCTAGATGGATATCTTTGGCCATTATAGCAGATTTTTTTCACATTTTTGCAATGATATCAGCATTTTAATGTCAGGTTAAACTCTTTGTTTGATGATACAGAAAGAATGTGAAAAATGGTCATTAAAAACAATTAGTGTTTTTAGCGCAATAAACAAAAGGAAAAAAAAATGTAAAGATACACAAAAAAAGTATGTTGAGATCCAATGAAAAATATTTTCTGTAGAACAATGTAAGTGTATTTCACATTTTTAACAGCTCTTGGGCACAAATCAGGCATAAGTAGAACATTTACTATAATAAAATGATATATTAGAGATGAATATGTTGCTTGCAAAGAGCTATCCTGCTAGAAAACATGATTATTTTCAATGTTCATCAATAAAAAAAAAAATGTTTTTTTGCAGCCAGACGTTGTAGTTACGACATCTACCAGCAGGGGCAATCTGGATCATGCAAACTAGCCAAACCTTGACCTCGTTGGTCTTGAACAAAATCCTGTATGCTGTAGCCTACAAGGAGTATCAAAGCAAACATCTGTAAACTACTATTGTCAGTAACCTACATACAAACACACCGACTTCTGACAGGACAAGGTAAAAGAGCTCCGCTGAGAACGATCTCCTCTAAAGCAAGCCCTGCTGTGTCAAAAGTGCACTTGTGTGGAAGAGAATAAGTTGTGAGCAAACGGAAACACCTGAAGTGAAATCCCTCAGACGGAAGCAATTCCGCAGGAACGCTGGGAGCAGATGATCACAGGGGAGCCCGTACATGATAGGAGACAAACCATTTAGGACTCAAATTGGCCTCTGGATTCCTCTGCCCATATGTCGGACTGAACCAAGAGCGGCCCTGGGGCACCCATTAGAGCACAACGAGGAGAAGATCTACTGTAGAGGCGTGATGCGAACCTGCTGAACTATTCTCACTTGTGTTTAGACCAGCAGCTTATATATGTCAAGGATGAAAAAGGACCTTCATTACAAGCTGAAGCACTTAAGACAATAATACCAGCATCTCTCAAACGTGTCTCATTTCTAGACCGTCTAGCAAAAACAAACAGTTCAGAGAGGATACTTGGGCTCCTACATCATAATCAATTTATGGGGGTTGCGGTACAGAGTGGAAAAAGTGCAATTCGGTGTTGCCATGGTACTTACCCGTCACAAGGTCTTGGCAGACGCCTCGGTTCTGGCAGGGGTTGGATGCGCACTCATTGATGTCTTCCTCACAGCGTTGGCCCGAGAAACCTGGCTTGCAGAAACAGCTGCACAGAGATGACAAAAGGAGGATCGGTTTACAGTTGTGAAAAAAAATCACTTGTTTATCTGGGATCATGCAACCAAAATGTGATTTTATATTGCAAGACCTACACCTGCAATTTAAATGGTTGTTAATATAATAATAATAAGAAGAAACTTAAGATTCAACCACATATTCAGTTAATTTCAATAAAAGAAACCCTTTATGATTTCTAGTTTTTAAATTTTAGATATTTTAGCCAATATATTAAGACATACACTAGTTTAAAAGTTTGGGGTCTGTAATTTTAAATATTTTTGAAAGAAGTGTTTTATGCTTACCAAGGCTGAACTTATCAATCTAAAAATGAAATAACAGTTTTCTATTTTAATATAATTTAAAAAAATGTAATTTATTCTTGTGATATTAAATCTGAGTTTTTAGCAGCCATTACTCCAGTCTCCAGTGACACATGATTCTTCAGAAATCATTCTAAAGCCCCATTCACACCAAGAACGATAACTATAAAGATAACTATAAAGATAACGATATTAGCGTCCACACCAGCGAACGATATCGTGTGTTTTTTCTAAGCGCACGCACGTCTGCCGCTTTAAATTCTTGAGCTCGTTACAGCGGGATGGATTCTGATTGGCGGTCAATTTTTTTATTGAATGTGTTTTTTGAACATTAAAGCATGTCAACATATTCTGTTACACCAAATACACAAAATAATGATCTTTAAGAAAGCATCATATGACCCCTTTAATATTGAGATTAACGATTTTTAGAACTATATCTTTATCGTTATCTTTATAGTTATCGTCCTAGGTGTGAACGGGCCTTAATAGTTGGTGCTTAAGAAAAATTTGTTATAATAATCACAATTAATTAAACAGTTAATATTTTTGTGTAAACTGATAACTTTTTCAGGATTATTTGATGAATAGAAAGTTCAAACTAAAAGCATTTATTTGAAATTGAAATCTTCTGTAATATTATAAATGTTTTTACTGTCACATTTGATCAATATAATGCATCCTTGCTGAATAAAAGTAGTCATTTCTTATTATGAATCCATGAGCTCAAATCTTTGATGAGAAGTGCATATGATGGGTGCAAAAGAATGTACTGCATAGTAAGGCACCGAGTAAACTACAGACTGTTCTTTCATAAATAAATAAATTGCTGTCATCTCTATTGTGCTAAAACTGGGGTTCCAAAAAACTACAATGGAAAAAACAGACATGTGGGCATACAAGCCAGAAATGGACCTTTCTGATAAATATACACAATATTATGTTTGGAAAATAGCAAACCTCAACTGTGCTGTAGAGGAAGTAAATGGGCTGCTTTGGGAACTGTAGAACAACAACTGAGCTGCAAAAGCAGAAGTCAAGTCAGAATCTGACCTCAATCTAACTAAATGTGGAGCCAGGATCTGAAATGGGCCATTCCAGCACATGCACAAAATCTAGTTGTACATAAGGAAATACTTATTCCTTTAACATTTAAAGGAATTTAAACTTTTAATAATCTGGATGTTTTTATTTGGTATTACTGTAATGAATAAATTAAAATGTATACATATTAAAAAAAACATTTAAATTATTATTAATGTATTACAATATTATTATTATTATTATTAATAACGTATTATGATATTAATAAAACAAGGCAATTTTTGTTTAGTTTAAAATGTGTATTCTAATGATTTATTAAACAAGTATTTTTTTTTTTTTAAGATCAGATATGAGCAATATAATTATTTTATGAGCAATTCTTGCAGTTAAAATATTTCAGGGCAGACTTTTCGACAAATGTTTCTCACTGCATGTTGACATTGTCTTGTGAGGTCTTAAAGGGATAGGTCACAATTAGTCACTATGCTGTTAAGACTGTTTACACATTCTGTTGGATTTTTGTGGTTTTGTTTGTTATTTTTAGAACTTGACAGATGTGATCACTGTGAACCATAATTTTGTGGAAGAAAAAAGTTACATAATGGCTTCTTTTGTGAAATAAGTTCTAAGCAATAAATAAATTCATAGAGGTTTAAAACGACATTGGAGGTGACTAATTAATGACAGGATTTTCATTTTTGGGTAAACTGTCCCTTTAACACAACACAGTGCCAGAGGGCAACATATCTGCTGAAACACAAACAAACACAACAGAGAACTAAAATTAGAAATAAAAGGCAAAAAGACCTGCAACTGTTGACCCCATCCACACAATGGCCTTGGCTCTGACAAGGTCTTGAGACACAGTCATCGCTATCAATTTCACAGCGAGTTCCCTCAAACCCTGCAAGACAGATGAGATGGTCATGGATCAGTAAGTCTCACTGCTCCCTGAAAGCGTTAGGATCAATGATAACAAAGGCCCTTGGTGAATGCCATCTTAATGGAACTGTGCACCTCCCTATAGCCCATCTCATCTGCCAGGCCTCGTGCTCCTGGTGTCTCCTCCGAGGACTCTACCAGCTCTAATAATACCTCAGTGCCTCCACAGATTAGGCTGAGGGCTCATGGTGGAAGTGTGGAGAGGATCTCGTTAAGATGGGGGAGACGGAGGAGGTGAAGTTCAGGGGCCTCTTTGCTCGTGTTCATTACGAGGATGAAGGGGAGGAGGGGGTGTAATCAGCTCAGGGCTCTTGTTGGGGAAAAGGTCCTGGGAGACGTGAATATTCAGCTCTTTGTCGGAGTGCTGCCGCTGTAAGCTCATCCTCTGCTCAGCAAGACACTTTGTGCCTGAAAAATGCTTCAGAGTCAAAATAAAATCAAAATGGAAATCTTTTTGCTTTAATAGGCACTCCTCGTCTTATTGTGAATGAAAAAAGTATTTGTACTGTAACCTTAAATTGACATTTTAGAACTTGCTGCTTCCTCTGAAACAACTTTTCTTTTCAAGTTATGTCACTTACAGTAGGACACACAGGATATTGGATATTGTAACTTTCAGAAGTTTGCGATCAAAAAGATTTATTAAGTTTAAATAAGTTTTCTATTTTAATATAGTTTTTACATTTTATTTATTCAAAGCTGAATTTTATAGACTTCATTTAAAATAATATTAATATGTTGATTTGGAACTCAAGAAGCATTTCTTATTATCAATTTTGAAAACAGTTGAGCTGCTTAATATTTTCGTGGAATTTGTAATACGTATTTTTTTTCCAGGATTCTTTGATGAATAGAAAGTTCAAAAGAATATCGCAATATCTTGCGACATTATAAATGTCTTCACTACCACTTTTGATCAGTTTAAAGCATCTTTTCTGATTAAAACTATTAATTTCTTGGGGAAAAAAATCGATTAACTTTTAAACTTTTAACTATATAGTATAATTTAAAATAAATATTTTATATTATAATATAGCTATTATTTTGGTAATTCTGTAAAGGGATTTTCTTCATGCTACATTTTCTATTTCACTTGGATTTCAATTAAATTACTAAACTGAGCGAGTAGCAAATTCTAAATGGCAAACATTGTCCAAATGATTTAACGACTCTTTAAAACAAAATTTTTATGCATATATAATTATTGCATTTAATTTCATCTTTCACAGACCTTCTTGCTTTTAGCATTCTTGTGAGCTTATTGTCTAATTGGTTTAGCGTTGAGAGCAGATGTTGTGCAACAGTGGAAAGACAAAAGAGAAACCTCCAGCATTGCTCATGTTTTCAGAAACCTAATAAGCTCGATTTCATACTGAGTCACCACCGAATAAATTTACAGTTCCAGTAAGCACACTTTATTTTCTAACACATGCAGCAGAACATCTACTGTACCTTATCTTCTTTGACGCGTTTCAAAGCACAGGCTGCTTTCACACATTAGAGATGACTCATAACAGCAACAATAGAAAGCCAAATGAGTATACGCTCTATCTGCATTTAATGCATGCCATGAATTATTCCCTCAAGTGTTAGAAGCGTCTACAAAAGGTTTGTTAAGGACAAGTGCAACTAAACAGAATATCATTACCCAGTGATAAATTTTAAAGACATTTGACATTGAAAATTTTAAGAAAGGAGAGTTTTGAGGGCACAAACCTTACTGTAAACTCATCAATACACAATTTCTGACTGGAAGTGTACAAGTTTTTCCAATGATTTCCAGAGTTGGCTGATTTGAACTGGCATCAACCCCCAATCTCATTCCAGATATCATCCTTCCATTAGATTCTAGCAAACACAAGCGAGAATTGGGTCTCTGCCACTTATGGATGCACAGTACAATATCTGCTGAATTATATACAGCTGGCACCCGCCCATGATGAACTGTCAATCACAATGTCTCTAGGGACAATTTGGAGTGTCAACATTAATGCATCTGCAGCAAGAACACACTGTGAGACTGGAGTTTCTTCATTGTCAAAACATAGAGCAAGATACCTGTGGCTTGCACAAATGTTCCATCATTCTTTCCCAGCATCCTTTGTGCTCCCCACAAAGCCTTGCAGGTAATCCTTGGGACAACTCATCCTTCCAAAGTAAATATGAGACTAGTTTGAAATTTAGCCATATCAACACAGCCCTGTCTTGTTGTTTGAAGTTCACTGTTAGTCTTTAGACATTGTGAAACAAGTAAGTCTGAAAAAAATAAAATCTGCATTAAGAGTATACATGCGCATAAAAAAAAATCAAATGTTCAATTTGTCCCACATTGCACATTTGCATTCAAATTTAATTTTACATTTTATTATTTTTTTATTTAAATAATTACTTTTTATTTACTATATAACAATGAATTAATTAATTAATTAAAGTTTTACATGACCAAGAATTGTTGGTCAACGTGTGTTGCACCAAGCATAAACAAGAAAATTCTTTAAACTTTAAAGTCCCCATGAAATCAAAATTAAAGTTTTTTGGGTGTTAGTATCAGCAGACCACAAAATGTATCGGAGCTATTTGAATTCTACACAGAATGCTATATTTTATAGCAATATGGATGAGATTGTTGCTGGCATACCCTGTCAAATGCGACTTTACGGAGCTCAACGGCTCTAGCCCAAGCTGTGATATAAACGAACGCTATTGGCCATTTTAAAAAGTGGCGGGGCTGATTGATATGTCCCACCTGTCTTCCTGTTTCAGTTAAAATGACGTCAACACATAGAGTAACGCTGCGTGTTTCTAAGCATTTCATGGGACCTTTAAACAAGAGTCATTAACTAGCTTGATGAATTTATCAAGGTGAACTACAGTCATTTCTATTATTAACAATCTTTATAAATAACTAAGATTTATGAATGCAGTCTTAAAGCAACAGCATACTGGTAATTAGCCTTGGCCCATGATCATCAATCTGAAAGACATGAGCAAAATATGGCCAAAGCTAAATATTTTTAATAACCAGTGAACGTACACAAAGCAGGATACACAAAGTGAGAGATTCCAGCTCAAAGGCTAATTGTGATGAAACACACACACACACACACACACACAATTTATTTATCTGAATCTAATTAAAAGATAAATGTGTTTGACTTAAAGAAACTCTACTTAACCTTCTGCATTGTTCACTGGTCTGAAGTAGGCTCCTGGCCTGGGAAAGCAATGACAAGTGAGAAAGTTCTTTGTAAGGTGCCGTTATATTTGTTTCCTTAGCCTATAATTTTGAACGATTAGCTGTGAATTTGAGACTGGACTAGTTAAATAGCTCTGTTCTAAAACCTAGAAAGCGTCCATTCTAAGGCAGCATGCTAACTGAAACGGAACCTCATAAGTGACACATTTGGAAAATCAGTTACAGTTACACAAATAGCACTAAACACCAAATCACTCTCGATTTACAATAGATTTTAATACACTGTCAGAAAAAAAAGAGCAAAAAAAGTAAGTGCAAAATCCACTTGTCATTGGGGCAGTACCTTTAAAGACTGTGTTTTGTTTTCAAGACAGGCAGTGGAACGGAAAAAAAGCAATGTCTTGACATGCAATTTTTTTAATTAAAGTTGAACTTTAACTCACGTATGTAATCTGTGATTGTTCCGGAGCAGCCCAAGCCGTGCCTCATTGCGCTGTGTGAAATACTGACTGAATGGCAGCTCAAAACACCTTACAAAACATCATACTACTGTACAGCTTTTGGTTGGATAAAGCAAACCACTGTCACACTAGTAAAGTTTTGATGGATGATGATTGTAATCAAGGTAAAAACTATACAGTGACATGCAGGAGTCGTACCTTAGGCGCAGGTGGGTTTGTTATTATTGATGCACAAACAAACCGCGTATGTGCGCTCTTGGCACACTGATCACTATAACATTGTATTTCTATATGAACAAAATTCAGTATATTCATGTAGCTTTCAAAACTGATGTACTGTGAGTGTTTTATAACAGATGCTCACCAAAGAACGATGTTTTGGTGAAGTTAGTGAGGATCAGTGATGTTTATGTACATATGGACATCCAGACATAGACATGATAGCTTGTTGGAATCATCAATGGAAAAGTAGTACAGTGGAATGTGTAAACGGCCCCCTTAGAGTAGTTAAATTTAATCTAAATCTGCTACTATCAACCATTAAGGGGTAAATAGAGATACAAACTGTCCCATTGACAAGCTGTTGTACCTATAAAAGTACAATTATTGCACATTTTTTTCTGAGAATGTAAAGTTTCACATTTGCATGTTGCTAAGCTAACAGTATAAGGCTCTAAAAAGCATAATAATATACAGTACACACAAATATAATATAAAAAAGTCCATTATTCACCATTGCTCATTCCTTTTTTTTTGCACTGCACTGCGTTGTGGGATTGTCTTTCCTTTGAAAGATACATGCAATGGCTAAAAGAAGGTGTCTTAGGAGACAATATAATTAAGTTGCCAACCTTTTTGACCACTATTTCCGTTGACGTGATGCTATTAAATGTTGCCTAAGTAGGCGTCTCACTAGGTTTGGAACAGAGCGAAATGGAAATGGAATCACAGAAAAAGGTGATTCATTCAGTGCCATTTCTCAGGTCTAGCTTTCTCAATAATGGATACCAAATTCCCAGACCTTTTGCACTGGTGTCCTACATGTAGCATGCTTACTTAACATACATGATTCATAGCAGCCATATATACAGCAGGATAATGCTCTCCAGGAAGGAATCTATTACATAAATTCACTCTTACAAATAACCAATTCTTGCAGATATCCACCTTCCCGGGCTGCAGATTCTTTAGAAACCCCAGCTTTCAGCTATTCTAATGTTTATTAAGCATAAAGCTATCGTTTCACACAGCTTTAATGTAATGCACCCGTGAAAGGCAGACAGTGCCATTGTTGCACCAAGGTCAATAAGATGAGACCATCCTTAATGACTTCAGTGCTCGTACTGATAGAGTCATTTCTGTACTGAATGTCATTGTTTGGTATACAGACTGTCTGTTACTCACATTTCCTATGTGATGAACAACCCACAGTCTCTTTGAGTGTCTGAGGTTGTTCAGGACAACTGATCAATTCAATGCTGCCATCCAATTATGAAGAATGAAGTCATAACTTCTATTTCATTCTACACAGAATTTCACTTTGCCACATTCACGTTGATAACAGAGACCACTTCCTATTGAAATTACCTTGTCACACAAAGAGAAAAATAACAAAAGGATGTACTTGCAACCACATGTGTACAGACGCACATACTTTTTGCAATGCATTGCAATATAGGTGCAGAGATACAATCATGCAGTAGAAAAGATAAGGCCAACTGCAGAGGGAAGCCGTTTACTGACTGGTTAGAATGGGATACAATCTCAGTTGAACGCAGACAGGAGTGCAAAATGCTGTGTAGGGAGGGATGAAATGAAAAGAGGGAACAAAAAAGGGAAGCAAGAAACATGCCAGAAAATGAAAAGCTTTTGTTCTGAATGTGGGATACCTCTGAGAGTTTGCCCAAAAGCTTTACCACCAACTGCAAATTGAATTGATGCACAGAGAAGGAACGATTACCATGCTGTATATAGTGTATACAGGGTGTGCAGGGCATGATCATGGTCTCTGGAGGCCCACTTAATCAAGAAACAAAATGGGAAAGAAAGGCAACTTTACAGTTTTAAATGCCATTTGTGAACAGGAACAGTACTAGCCAAAAGTCTTGAAAAAATAAAAACAAATAACCTTACATTTCCAAAGGAAAAAAAATAAAAATAAAAAATCTTATTAAAAATGATAAAAAAACAAAAATAAAATGAACACTGCAAGATCCAAGAAAGTATCGATCACAAAAATAAGACTAATCTTCTGTAAGCAAATTTTACATTTAATCAAAGAGAGGTTAAATCTTTTATCTCCCTAAATTGTAATCTTAAATTTCCAAATAAAATAAAAAATTAAATAGAATAAAATAAAATCTAAGAAAGTCAATACCAATTCATGTTTTAACAAAGTAAATAGGAGATTTTAAGTCTGTAATCTTAAATTTTAAAATAAAATGAAATAAAAAATACAATTAAATGAAATTAAAAAATGTTATAAAATAAGAAAATACCAAATCCCAATAAAGACTAATTAGAATTCAGTATATGCAAATGTTAAATTTTATCAATGTAAGTAAATAGGACATTTTAAATCTGTAATCTTAAATTAAAAAAAATGAATCAAATTAAATTAAATTATTAAAATAAAATAAAATAAAACAGGCAGAATAAACTGCAAACTAGAGGGAAAAATGGGTAATAATAAGGGTAACAAAAAATTAAATAACACTGTAATAAGAACTCACATCCACTCAGCTGGAAGAAGTTGCTGAATATGGTTTTAGTTGACAAATATTAAGACTGTTGAATCTTTTACAAATTCTCTTTGTATATGAATGGACCCGAAATGCGAAACAGTATACATATTTTGAACAAACAAATGTCTGGTGAGTCTAGGTGTCTCCAAACTCTTGATTGGTACTGTGCATGTCAGCAGGGGTAATGGGAGCCTTTGAAATGACAAGGGATGGGAATCAAAACATACTAAAGCAAAACTAATGTGTCTCTTCTCATGTCCCTCATCATCACAACATCACTCATGCAAGCTGTTCTGACTGCTTAGTGACTTGCTGTACTTTCTCTCATCATTCACAGCCATGTGCCCTCAGGTGAGGGGTGTTACTGCCAGCCGGTCCTGCTCTTGCTGTACAACTATTTAAAAGCAAGATGCTGTGTAAACACAAAAGGTTTGTGCCTGCTCAGCCGAACAAGAGGCAGGTTGTGATCTTGTGGCTCAGCGCCTGTATCCAAATAAATGTTGCATGAAAGCGGAAAGATATGTGCTGTTTCCTGTCGTCTCCTATCTCCCTGCCTCAGCTGGGGCCTTGGTTAATTACCGCGTCACATACTCATGTCAACCAACAAGACTAGTTCAAGAGTAATGCATTTTAAGCTGTAAATAAGAATAGATCAAAGCAAGGACACAGTGTTGAATTTACCAACAGGTCATAAGAATAACACTGCTGTATGAATGATTCAGTGAGAAGTGGGTTTAAAGGCATTTAAAGGGCCGTTTACATAAAAATGAAAAACAAAAATTTGCTCGCCATCGTGATGTTCCCAACCAGTTTGCTGTTTTTTTTTTTTTGTGGTACAAAAAGAAGAGATTTTTAACAATACACTTCAACAAAAAGTTATATGACCTGTGCATGCTGTATTCCAAATCCCTTGAATGCATACAATACCTTTGAGAGAGGTAAGGACTTACATTTCTGGTTATTCACTATAAACCTTCTCCACCGCTGCAGCCCTCCAGATGTCATTCTCTGTTAAACTAGCAGTAAAATGTTATTTATTTATTTTATTTTTTAAAGCCATATTTGTATATGTGAGAGCAAATATTTGCTACAGAGGAAAGAATATTGTTGAATATAAACTTACATTTCTGTTATTTCTTCCCATAAAGATATCATATGGCTTAAGAAATCTGGAAAAAAATATTATTAAAAAGTTTTGGCTTGGTTATTTTATTTATTTATTTTTATTTAGTTTTTTTGTACATCAAAAACACAGTAAAAACAGCAATTTGTTATGTTAATTTATGTCATATTGAAATATTACCATTTAAAATATTTTTTGTATTTGATATATAGTTACCCTATATACGTTATAACAATTTATTATTATTTATTTTACAGTTTGTTATGTGATGCCATTTTTCAGCAGCCATTACTCCAAGCTTCAGTGTCACATTATCCTTTAGAAATTATTAATATGCTGATTTGGTGCTCAGGGAACATTTTATTATTATCATCATCAATGTTTGAAACAGGTAATATCTTTGAAATGTTACTTCATGTTAATATGTTTGAAAACTGTAATACTTTTGTGAAAATAATGCATCCTTGTTAAATAAAAATATTAATTTCTTTAAAAAAATTACTAACCCCAAAACTTTGAACAATAATATAATATAATATAATATAATATAATATAATATAATATATTGCATTTTTTTGTCCCATTTGGACTGGACATGGTCACTATAAGCTCACCTTTACAAAACAGGTAAGTGAAGAATTTCTCCTTTTGTGCTTTACAAAAGAAAACAGATTACAGGTTTAGAGCGACATGAAGGTGAGAAAACTATGTCAGAATTTTTTGATGAACAAGTCTGCAAAAGATAGAGGAAAGACTACAAAAAAGGGCAAAATACAGCAGCTTTGGGGTATAAATCATTTTTGTGGGAATGCTGGCTGGGTTTCAATCCACGGGTTGTGCAATAATACATAGTGTATCTGCCAGGCAACCCATGTACTAAGATATGAAGTGTGGGCTGAGAATGGCTGTGAGTTAGAGTGTGTGTAGAATGAGAGAGAGACAAAGAGATAGTGAGAGAGAGAGAGAGAGAGAGATAAATAAAGAGAAAAGGAGTTGGAATGTGAGCCTACGCACATCTCTAGCTCAGTAATGTATGCAGCAGTGGATGCTAATTTCCTATTTCTCTCCCCAGAAAAGAAATCCTCGGATTGCCAAAACACTCTATTTTTATCCCTCCCCAAAATTCTTTTCATTTCCTCCCTGATACCGTTACAACACCGCCATACAAAAAAAACTCATTCACTGACTGGCCTCTGGCCTCTCTTATCCCACAGACTTCATTCATTTAGGATGCCCACAGTGAAAGAACAGATGCCAGGCCGGTTTGATTGCATTTCGCAGGTCACGCAGGTGCCATCGAAGTGGGTCAGATGTATAACAAGGAAAAAAGCATTTGGCCACATCATAGTTCAAAACAACCAGATGCAATCTAGAGGGGGGCATGCACACAATCATCTCATTTAAGAGTCATGCTGTAACATGGGCTTTTCTCTCGGCGGATTGTTAAAAGTGATGAGTCAGACTTTTTCTTTGCATAATTTCATACAGCAGAAGGGTAAAGGACTTAAGGGTAGCCGCTAGGGATGCGTATTTTGTTAAGTCTTGACAGATAAATTCAGCAGAGCGCTCAGAGTGGGATGATGGGAATAGGCGGATTTTCACTTTTGTGCTGTTTGCAGCCAGCATTTAGCTGATTCATACGGTTTCAACAAATACTAATATATGATAATAGCTCAAACATTCCATTTAAAAAAAAAAAACTTTTAAAAATCACATAATGTATCATATAATGATCCATACCAATTCAGTTTAAGTTGATTAGCATATACTGGTATTACTGAACACACTAACATCTCCTGTGTATTGAACACAAACTACAGCTCATGTAGAGCTGCTGCCCCAACTCTAACCAATATAACTGCAACACACTGTCTAATAAACCTTCACAGTGAATTAAAACTAATATGTTAGCCACTGAAAAAAGAAGTCTTAACAATAGGTTGCAAAAAAATTTTCATAGAGAGGGAAGATAAACACACACACACACACGTCTGGTTTGCTATCCTTGTGGGGACTCTCCATAGGCGTAATGTTTTTTCTACTGTACAGACCTCAGATCTCCCTACACCAACCCTACACCTAAACCTACCCCTTACAGGAAACTTTCTGCATTTTTAGATTTAAAAAAAACTTCATTCTGTGTGATTTATTTGCTTGTTTACCCATGGGGACCTCAATTTAGGTCCCCACCGTGACACGAGTCCCCATGAGTCTGTGTGTATTCAGGTTTTGTTTTTTTTTTTTTTTTATCTTAAGCTCACCAAGGCTGCATTTATGTGAACAATATAATAAAAACAGTAATACTGTAAAATATTATTTTTAAATATAATTAAAAATATAAATTATAAAAATATTATTTAAAATAACGGTTTTCTAATTTTTTTTTTTAAGATTTGTTTTTTGGCATTTTTGCCTTTATTAGGATAGGATAGATCAGAGCTGACAGGAAGCGAAGTGGGAGAGAGATAGGGGCCGGGATCGGGAAAAGGTCGTCGAGTCGGGATTCGAACTCGGGACGCCCGTAGCACAATGGCGCTGTATGTCGGTGCACTGCCCACAAGGCAATCGGCACCAAAATAACTGTTTTCTATTTAAATATATATTATAAAATGTCATTTATTCCTGTGAGTGCAAAGCTGCATTTTCTTCAGCATCACAATGTTTCGGAATTCTTTCTTATATTATGTTAAATTAAAAAGATATTTCATAATATTACTGTTTTTACTGTATTTTCGATCAAATAAATGCAGCATAAGAGTCTTTCGGAAACATAAAAAAATATAATGTATATAATTAATACATTAAAATAGGGCCTTAATATGCCCATAAAACTGCCAAAAGGCAGAACAGTACTGTAAATGAGTTTACTTCCATTTTCATTTAATCATTTAGCAGATGCTTTTATCCAAAGTGACTTACAAATGACGAAAACAGAAGCAGTCAAACCAACAAATGTGCAACAATATATAAGTGCTGTGACAAGTCCCAGTTAGTCTACCTCAGTGCACATAGCAAGGTTTATATTACACAGAATATAGATAGAATAGAATACTTCATCTACTACTATCCTTAATTTTGGCTATTATTAGGGTCATGCATCATCAGAAAAAAAAACATCCTACAGTTATATCAAGGTTGTGATGTGATTTACTGACTACATACTCCACCTATTGGTTTGCCCAGCTCTTTAATTATCTTCAAGTAGTCAAGCTATTTTTATAGTTACTGTACAGTTACAACCAGATATGACAGCCGATTTGACCAGAAAGTACTGACATTGTAACTAATTATAGTCAGAGGCGGACTTAACCATTAGGCAAAGGTAGGCGACCGCCTTGGGCCCCCAAAAGCCAAGGGCCCCCTAAAATGCTTTTTATATGCGAGATGCGCGTTCAGTGCGGACGCGCAAGTGGTTGCTCTGGTGTTCATTACCACGACAACCGTCTGTGCGTCCGCGTTGAACGTGTTTCTTAGCAAAAGTAGGGCGATGTAGAAAATGGGGACGGAATCTATTCATAAAAACGGAATTTACTGTGTAACGCGTAATGTGACGGAATGAACGGCGCAGATGCGCGTTTCGTTTGCTAGTTTGCTATTTAAGCACCTGCAACGCTCGCGGTTGTCGTCTGTAGTAGCTAAATAGTATTTTTGCCATTTAATATTCACATACACTAGTCCATATCGCGGTTTGATTGAAGTGTACTGAATTGCATTTGATTTATTCATTCAATATTTGACGAATTCCGTGACATTGCTCGTTACACAGTAAACTTGTGTAGCATTTAGAATGTACAAAAATTAAAGGGTTTGTTTAATTTTCATTGGAATAAAAGATAGATTCATGTTTTTGCCTTCATTTGATTACCAGAAAAATGAAAATACACAACACAGAATTTCTAAAACAATAAGTAAATAAAATTAAAATTTCATAGGGCCCTATTATTATATACAAATTAATAAATTAAGTTGTTTTTATGAATTCAATTAATTAGATATGTTTTTGATTAAACCATTAAAATGGAATACAGAAAAATTAAAATGGAAAGTGCAGAATTTGGGCCCTAAGAATGTAATTTTTGTTAAACTTTTAATAGGCCTAAATTGCTGTTAAATTAAACAAGTTTCATGATTTTAAT
>NW_015552593.1:2369523-2370232 GCF_001515605.1 Sinocyclocheilus anshuiensis | reverse complement strand
AAAGGGTTTGTTTAATTTTCATTGGAATAAAAGATAGATTAATGTTTTTGCCTTCATTTGATTACCAGAAAAATGAAAATACACAACACAGAATTTCTAAAAAATAAGTAAATAAAATTAAAATTTCATAGGACCCTATTATTGTATACAAATTAATAAATTAAGTTGTTTTTATGAATTCAGTTAATTAGATATGTTTTTGATTAAACCATTAAAATGGAATACAGAAAAATTCAAATAAAAAAAAAGAAAGCGCACAATTTGGGTCCTGAATGTAATTTTTGTTAAACTTTTAATAGGCCTAAATTGCTGTTAAATTAAACAAGTTTCATGATTTTAATTAATTAGACATGTTTTTTGTTAAAATGTTATATAATCATCCAGAAAAATTCAAACGAGAAAAAAAAAAAAAACCGAATCCAGAAAAATTTAAACGGAAAAAAAGATTTTGGAAAAAATAAAACTTAGGCTAATTTGGGAAAAATAAAACGGATTTCATAGGGCCCTACAAATATCATGCATCTGAAGCTATAATTTTAATACTAAGCAACAGTGCATATTATATAGGGCCTATTTTAATTTTTTTAAATGGCGCTCACTCGTTTTTGTGAAAGACCCAAGAAGGACCATGCACAGTCACTTTCCACACAGGCACACTTCATGTTTGGTTGAAATAATCCTTAAGCATGTAAATTTATAATTTCCTTCA
>NW_015552593.1:2365393-2369472 GCF_001515605.1 Sinocyclocheilus anshuiensis | reverse complement strand
AACAGGGCATATTACATAGGGCCTATTTGAATTATTTTAAATGGCGCTCACTCATTTTTGTGAAAGACCCAAGAAGCACCATGCACAGTCACTTTCCACACAGGCACACTTCATGTTTGGTTGAAATAATCCTTAAGCATGTATATGTATCATTTCCTTCAGTTTAATTTAAATGTGCAATTAAAATAAATAAAAAATAAATGTATATTTTAAAGTTAAGAATTAGACAGCCTTGTGTTGTGTAGACAGTTGCATAGTGAAAATTACCCCAAGGCACCACCTAGTGTCCAACCTACTCTAGTACTATTATAACCTGTTTAAATATGAACAAGGGATTTACAACATTAAAGAAATCATTTATTTATTTATAAATCATTTATATACGGTCGTGCAGCAGCAAGCAACAGTGAAAGGAACCTCAAGGTTGTAGATGTGTGAAATTGTATAGGGCCCCATTCCTGTATTTTGCCTGGGGCCCCCAAATCACAAAATCCGCCCGATTATAGTGCTGAAAAAGTTGCTGTGGTTGTTGTCACTTCCAAGTACTCATCCCTTGTAACCACACAGTGAGACAGACCTCTGCATTATATAGCTGCACAGCACTGTGGTATTCACTACTGTTGAATGAGTAATAGCTTCTGAATCGCTACGGAGACGCATCAGATCCCTGTGAAACTGTGGAGTGATCAACTGAATACAAATGTGCGAAATTTCAAGTTAGAGAAATCTGTGCCTGAAACACAGCAGACATGTATTATGAGTAAGTGATCTGGTCTCAATGAGCATAATAATATCAGGAGGGTTTCAAATGACAGACGAGCGTGCGTATGTGCGCATGCGAGTACGCTTCACTGTGATTAAAGAGATTGTGCAGAAACCTCTTTTGCACCCCCTGTTCTGTGCATTCATCAGACGGGGCTTGCTCGTCTTCCTTTGATGGAAACCTGCAGCCAAAATTGAACGAAACACTTGGAACTTGTTCTTTGGCAGAAGTGATAGGGTCTGTTCTGTCTGTGCAGACAAAGTCAAAAATAGGAAAGCAAAGAAAATGACAAAATCATTGGAAGGGTAAGACACCGTTTAACAAGAAAGAAAGTACGATTCAAGCGGTTACAATGGCTTCAAATCGCTGTGTGATCCTTAATAATTCTCTCCCATGCTGAAGACATCAATGGACAAATACTGCAGGGGAGAGCTGGCAGAACAAAACTAGAAAGTCATGCATATCCAGAGAGCCACAGTTTCCTCTCATGAGCCACTCTTTCCTTCTGTGAGTGCAGAAATGTGGAGTATTTGGCAGATTTGAAGGTTAGTCGAATGTAACGCTTGGCAATTCAAGGGAGATATTAGATATGCATTTCAAATTATTGTAAATGAGAAATAATATAAATATGCCTGTCTATTAACTATCATTTATCTGAACTAACATTCAAATGTTTTACTTAAAGCACATTAAACAGGGTCATACAATGAAACAAAAAAGAAAAAGAAAAATTTCCTTGATGCCATTAAATAAAAAGGATACACTACGAACACACTACAATATTCAGATTTCGCAGTTTGTTTCCTAATTCAAAAAGACCATCTATTGAAATCAAGCTGCAAAAGTGGCTCAAGGCTAATTAAAAAATCTGTATAGTTGTGATATCACATGCAGCCGTGCACATTTTCATTTTCGTGACACCTACTGCCTGCTCAGTCAGGGTTAAATAACAAGCTGTTCCTGGGCTATGTACAGAAACTATTGCTCTATTCACAGTATTCTTCTGAAGTATCTCAAAATCACAAGCAAGTGGCTGAAATTAATTTTTACCAAGGTTCCTGATAACTTTAGTATGACTTTACTAATTTCTGTGGCACATTTCAACATGAATTTGCGGTCTACAGATGTAACAGGGAGGCTCTGATCTATATATCAATACTGCATCTATTTGGTTGACACATGTTATCTGTCTGCCACTCACCTACACTACTGTTCAAAAGTTTGGGGTCAGTACTTTTTTTTTTTTTTTTTAGAAATGTATACTTTTGCTAGGATACATTAATAATTAACATTGAAAATACAAAAGTATTACACGATTTTTTATTCAAATAAATTCAGTTCTTATAGCTTCCACAAAAAAAAAAAAAGCAGCATAACTGTTTTCAACATTTATAACAATAATACATGCTATTGTTATTAAATCAGCATATTAGAATGATTTCTGAAAGATCATGTGACACTGAAGACTGGAGTAATGATGCTGAAAATTCAGCTTTGCTATTACAGGAATAAATTACATTTGAAAATATATTAAAAATAGTTATTTTAAATTGTAATATTATTTCACAATATTACAAATTTTACTGTATTTATGATGCCGCCTTAGTGAGACTTCTTTCATAACCATTAAAAAAAAAGAAAACCTTATCATCCTGAAACTTTTGAACGGTGTGTAAATTTTCCAGTCAAGTTCTTCATATTCACTGTACAGGTACAAAAAGATTAACCCAAAAGCAGACCCAAAATCAATGCCCTGGCCAAGAAATCAAACCCAGGTCGACTGCCTGGAAGGCAACTATGCTCGTAAGTATACCATCTAAGCAGTGATTTGAGTTTTATTGCAGGGTTTTCCTATGACCTTCAACAAATTTCCATGACTTACTCATGGAAAACAGATCTTGTAGAAATCATTTTATATAAATTGCTGCCTAAATTTCAAAATCTATGCACGGTACCAATCTTTTGAAATAATAATAGAATTAAATGACCATACTTATTAGTGTACAAAATGTCTCCAATGAGGCCAAGGAGTCAAGGTTTTGTTGGGGCATGACCCCATTAGATCTTGCAGAGAGATGGCGTAAGTACACCATCTGGCAGCAAAAAGCATCTTTCTGCTTTGATGGCCATTTAGAAGGATCTGTTCAATTTTTTGCAAGTATGGATGGGTTGCAAACAAATGTCTTTCTCCATGTGTTCTATAGATGTCCTTGAACAAGAGCCGTAATCGAGAGACTGATGCTGTCATTTTACTCTACCTAAGAGCAATTAAACTCTAAAGAGCAATATTCAGCAATAGCTATTATGTTTTTTTTCCCCAAACAAAAATAGAAAAACTAATTTTAACTACTAGGGGTGACCCCGAATAGTCGAAGATTCGATAGGAGGAGCCAGATTCGACTATTAATCTCACAGTCGAATATTCGCAGGGTGTTATGATCTTGCCATTTTGGCTATATCGGGGTGCTCAAATGTCTGATTTCACATAGAACTACCGGTTTTCTCCCAAGGTTAATATACAGCCTATTAAGATAATGCTGTAAATAAGAATATGAAAAGAAAGAAGCTTTAAATAAATATTTTAACGTGCGTGAACAAATCCAACCACCCCTATAGATTTAAGTTTCACTTTCCATAATCCGTGACCGACAAAGAAGCATCTTCGCGGCAGGGATTTAAAACTTTAACAAGACTCAAATTGACACAGGCAGAGTGAAAGACTGGATTTTTTCGATAAAGTAGGATACAAGTGATTTCAAAACATTTCAGCCTGTTTATATATATCGTGTATATATTATTTATCTCGTATAAGATGCATTTGGTTGAGTTGTGCTGCAGTAAAGCGCTTCATTGTACTACGGTGATTATCTCTTCAGCGCGCAGCGCGAGCAGGACAAACAACAATGCATAATATTAATAACTATAACTGGGACTGTCATATACATAACATTATAATGAGAACACTATTATAATAAAAAACTGTGAATTTTTAGAGTTTAGTTGCTGTGTTTCTGCATATTGTTGCGTGAAGAACGCGTCCACAAAAGGAGTTAATTCAGAGCCGCGCAGACACGTTCGTGCATTTGGGGCATTTTGTGCAGATAGCCTATAAGTCGCAATATTAACGTTATGTTGTATAAATAACAAAGCGTATACTATATGAGATAAATGATGAGTTAAATCCCATTGATTACAAACCTGCTATCAAATGCTTCATTCTACTGGTCATCTTCAGCGCGTGCAGCTCAAAGCAAAAATGCAGAACAATAACTACTGTCATATACGTAACGTTATAATGAGAGCACTATTATAAAAA
>NW_015552593.1:2359858-2364395 GCF_001515605.1 Sinocyclocheilus anshuiensis | reverse complement strand
AACTATAACTGGGACTGTCATATACATAACATTATAATGAGAACACTATTATAATAAAACGCTGTGAATTTTTAGAGTTTAGTTGCCGTGTTTCTGCACATTGTTGCGTGAAGAAAGTGTCCACAAAAGGAGTTCATTCAGAGCCGCGCAGACACGTTCGTGCATTTGGGGCATTTTGTGCAGATAGCCTATAAGTCGCAATATTAACGTTATGTTGTATAAATAACAAAGCGTATACTATATGAGATAAATGATGAGTTAAATCCCATTGATTACAAACCTGCTATCAAATGCTTCATTCTACTGGTCATCTTCAGCGCGTGCAGCTCAAAGCAAAAATGCAGAACAATAACTACTGTCATATACGTAACGTTATAATGAGAGCACTATTATAAAAATGTTGTGAATTCTTAGGGTTTCGCTGATGTTTACTGTTAACTATTTTTTATGTGAGGCGTCCATTTTTTCCCTGTGTGTTAACGTCAGTAATTATGACTGTTGAATGTATGACTTGACTCTTGGTAATGTATTCTGCACCCCGCCCCCAAAACATATGATTCGACTATCAGTCGACTATCGGCAAGATTCGAAAATTCCGATTCGACTATGTAAATGCTTAGTCGGGGACACCCCTATTAACTACACAAATGAACATTTATAAACATGACTTTTCCATTAGTAGAAGTCACAAATAAAAAATATTTGCAGGTTTTCCATGGGAACCCATTTAATGAGGACTAAAATAAGTACCTAGCAAAGATGTAATCAGTAGGAAATGTATGATTTTACCCGAATAACCAACTCAATGGAAGGCAAATTAATTAAATGAATTAAAACAAGCTACAGAAGTGTAAACATAAAGCCCTATGAATGACAGATCTCACCCAGCAGGTGGGTGAGTAAGTAGGTAGGATGCAGTTGGGTTGCTATATCTCACCGGCTGGGCAAACACAGTGGGCGGTTCCATCTGACTTGGCACGGCAGGTAGAGTTGTGCAGGCAGGAGTTATGCCGCAGGTCGCAGGGGTCGTAGGCCCGTTCACAGAGGGGGCCGGTAAAGAAGGGCGGGCAGGTGCATGAGAACTCCCCTGGGATGTCAGACTCCACACAATGTGCTCCGTTCAGGCAGGGAGAGGAAGAACATTCCTTCACATCCTCTCCACAATCTAGGCCTGTCCAGCCACGAGGACACATGCACCTATAAGGCAAAATAAGTATTTTTCAGATAAGAGAGTTCATCGTTTGCTCATGTAATTTCAAGCTTGTATGATTTTTTTATATTCTGGCTGCTCTTTTCCGTATAACAAACATGAACGTTGACCAAAGTGTGTTAAGTTCTAAAAAAATCACAAAAATGCACCATAAAAGAGAATCATAAAAGACTCCATATGCACTAAACCATTCAAAAGGAAATATTTGTTTTTATGTTTTTGAAAGAAGTCTCTTATGCTCACCAAGGCTGCTATATATATATGTATATATATATATATATATTTATTATTTTTTTTTTAAAGAAAAGCATTTAGTTGAAATAGAAATAGAAAAAAAGACTCAATCTCAAATATAAGTTGTTCCATTTTGGAACTTCACAGCCCAACTTACCATTTGATCTTTATTTAACTTTTTGTTGTTTTTTAATATGGAAAAGATCAGCAAGGATATTCTTGAAAAAATACCTTTTCTGTTTCATGGAAGACAAAGTCGTACAGGTTTGGAACAACATGAGAGCGAGTAAATGATGACATTTTTCATTTTTGGGCAAACTATCCCTTTAAGACATAACTCAGGCAAGAATAGTGTCTTGAAATCCTTTGGAATTCCATTGTGTGAAATTACTGAGGAAAATGATATTGTACTATTAAAATATTCATTCACGTACAGACCGACTGACACTCCTGGCACACAGTGACCTTGTAGCATAAAAGCAAATTCCCCCAGAGGGCAGACTCCGATTTGGCTTAGCCCTGTGGTGCTTTTCACTAATGAATGTCATACGTCTCTGAAAATCCATGCACCATAAAAGAGAATCATAAAAGACTCCATATGCACTAAACCATTCAAAAGGAAATATTTGTTTTTATGTTTTTGAAAGAAGTCTCTTATGCTCACCAAGGCTGCATTCATTTGCTCAAAATGATAGTAAAAACAATAATATTATGAAATAATATTCTAAATTAAATAAATGTTTTCTATTTTAATATATTTTAAAATGTTGTAGCATAAAAGCAAATTCCCCCAGAGGGCAGACTCCGATTTGGCTCAGTCCTGTGGTGCTTTTCACTAATGAATGTCATACGTCTCTGAAAATCCCTTTTTGTTCATTTTAGACCAGGATTACATTGTGTGCCATGAATTAAACTATTATAAATTAAACCTTCTACTTAATTTCAGGGGGAAAAAAACCCACACACACAATAGCTATTTTAAAGAGGCCAGACATGATATTCCTACAGGTGTTATTAAAATAAAATGAGCAATGAGTCATAATTATATGGTAGAAATGCAAATGAAAATCATAGCGGGAACATTTTTATAATCTTCCATCATTCTCACAATCAAAACACGGCAGCCCATGAGATACAGTACATTATTTACACAATATATAAGAAAACAACTTAAATGTCAAGTTCATCCTGTTTCAGTTTTAAGGGCCACTTTAAAAGAGCTTGATGTGCACTTTTTTTTTAGTCTATTTGATGCATTTCCTGTCGAAACAGGAAGTTGGGCCAGAGCATATCAAATAAGTTTTAGTTTACGTCACAAAAATGAAATCTGTATATTGGTATAGTCAACTTTTAGAACTACACCAGCAATGCTATAGCCACAAATCTCCAAAAAGCTACGCAAACTAAAAACAAAACACTTATTTTGTCATTCGTAGTCAAAACGGAATCAGTGTTGGGAGATTTCTGGACAGCTGAGGGGATTTAAAGGTTAATTGCACTATTGGTCTGAGAAGCATTAAATCCCAGACAGCTGGAAGTAGGACACTGGGAGGTTAGAGCAGTGAGCTGGGATTATATTTACCAGAGTGAATCCCAGAGAGTGCCGGAGGTATCTGCATTCCACTTGGTGGCAGTGATCTTACAACCGTGCTGCCAATCCCTGTCTTAAACCCATCCTCTATTCTCTCGCTCTCTCCTTTCAGTCTATCTTCTTCCCCCCTTCACTCTCTTTCCTCCCTTCGCTGCCCTTAGCAAGAGGGCACATTAGGTGAAACAGAAGCAGGAGCTTTTCTCTCAAGAGAGTCACCGATTGAGAGAAACCTCCTCCTGCTGTGCTGCATTGATTGATTCATTTGCTTTACCTGCCATCTGCAATTCATTATCTCACACGTTTTTGAAAGTGCAGCCTGCTCTGCGTGACGAGAGAATAGGTGGCTAAACCTAATGCTGTTTCTTCATACATAGTCCAGGGTTTGCTAAATGGGGGTTTATGTAACCCTGGAGGTTCGTGAGTTGATGAAAAGCTAATAATTAATTATATTGAATGTAAAAGAAAAAAAAAAGAAAAATGTGACTGAAAGATAATCGCAATATAGCTTAGTGCAATAATCAAATAAAAGACTGCAGTTTAATTAAACAGCTCTATAGTTCGATGCAGCTCATTTCATTATATGATGCAGGGCTCTACGCTTACTTTTCTTTTTAGGAGCACTTAAAAAATGTAGGCGCACGTTCAAAATTTTAGGAGCACCTTCTAATCAATGATCCAAAATTTTATCAAAAAGTGGCCTTCCCATTACGAGGTGATATTTGACTCCTCTAACTTTATTAAAAGTATGTCATCTTTTGTCAAATTCTTAAAAAAATTATATTTTATAAGCTTTTTAAAAACTGTAATTAAAACGACATAATAAGAACAAGTAGAATAAGAAATATAAGTTACCAATCAAATGAAATCAGTATTAACAAAATTGATTTGTAGAGGTGGCACAAAAGAACACAGAAGTGGCTTGGTGTACTTTCAGACATTTCATGAGGCTCAGCGGTGGCATGAGTGCAATTAAATCCATAAATTTATGATGAGATTAATGTTTTAAATATAAAATTTTGAATATAGAAATATTAAATGATTTAAATAACTGAAAAGATACTTTAAAAATTAAACTAAAACTACCAGTAGGTGGCGGCAAGTCACTGATTTTATTTTTTACCTTTGTAATGGCATTTTTCTATCTTTATTAAAAGTATGTCATCTTTTGTCAAATTCTTTAAAAAAATTATATTTTATAAGCTTTTTAAAAACTGTAATTAAAACGACATAATAAGAACAAGTAGAATAAGAAATATAAGTTACCAATCAAATGAAATCAGTATTAACAAAATTGATTTGTAGAGGTGGCACAAAAGAACACAGAAGTGGCTTGGTGTACTTTCAGACATTTCATGAGGCTCAGCGGTGGCATGAGTGCAATTAAATCCATAAATTTATGATGAGATTAATGTTTTAAATATAAAATTTTGAATATAGAAATATTAAATGATTTAAATAACTGAAAAGATACTTTTAAAATGAAACAAACTGCCAGCAGGTGG
>NW_015552593.1:2355261-2359777 GCF_001515605.1 Sinocyclocheilus anshuiensis | reverse complement strand
TCAGGAATGAAGCAAGTGACTGTGTTTATGAATGGGTAATCATGAATCACTGACTCACTAGATTCGTTTAAAAAACCCCGTTCAATCATAAACGAAACACCGCTGTGTTTGAATGGAGATACGCGGTGTCTTTGTTTTAAACTATTTTCGACAACGAAATAGAGCAAAATCAGACAATAGTGTTATAGTCAGACAATGTAAGTCACTTAATATTAACTTGTTTATTGAATTGTATTGTATTAAATCAGTATCACATTTACAAACTCCCTTAAAAATCATTAAAAGCTGTCACTCATCTTAGTTCATCGCAATCTCACATTTATAATCAACGAAGCTCTCTACACTGCGCAATGAATCTCTTATTTACACCCTGTCTACACTTTGCTTATGAAAGGATTCGTGAGATATGTCTGTGATACATTACTCAACGCTGCAAAAACACGTAGAAACCTTTGAAGCTCCCCTGAGCGCAATCACAAGTATGACGATGATCGGGTCAGTCGCACTGGTGCTCCTAAAAAAAATTTCATAGTCGCATGCAGTACGCAAATGCGACTGAAATGGTCGCACTGTAGAGCCCTGTGATGATCAAATATTAATTATTAATTTTTCAGTACAATTGTAATTTATAACTGCACTGTCTTTATTTTTATAATTAGAGTTAAAACATACTTGAATTCATTGCCATTAAATTACTGAAATATTTTTTAAAAGTAAATATTCTATGTCTAAGGGGTTCAGCTGACAACATTTTTAAAATCAACTAGTTGATATTAAACTGATCCGGTTAGGATGTATATGAATCAGAATGTAGAACATACTTTTACATTTTGAACGCCTGTTAATTTGACATACCATCTTAAAAAACAGAATAATACACTATATTATTTGATGTATGAAAAGACTGCACATTTTAAATGCATATCTCTGCTAAAAGTGTATTTACATGAACATTTACATGATCTCAAAGCTGAAACACAGAGCCTAAAAGCCTCAAAACTCTAATTTCATGCATTTAAATGGGATTTTTTTACACTTTAAATTTTCAGCCAAGGGTCATTCTTAAACCATGGTACAGTAAGATTTATTAATCTAGCAATGTGAAAAACCCTAGAGACACAACTTGTATGATGAATTTACATTCACATTACATTTATTCTTTTACTTTTATCCAAAATAACTGTAACACTTTAGTATAGGGAGTCGGGACCAATTCTCACTATTAACTAGTTGCTTATTAGCATGACTATTGTTAACATATTGGCTGTTTATTAGTACTAATAAAGAACATATTCTGCATGACCATATTCTACATCCCTAATCCTGCCCAATACCTAAACTTAACAACTACCCTACTAAGTATTAATAAGCAGCAAATTAAGAATCTATTGAGGCACAAGTCATGGCTTGTTATTAGTGAGAATTGGACCTTAAAATAAAGTAACAAATAAAGTAAAGTAAAGTAACATACAAATGATAAAAACAACAAAGTGATTCATCTTAATGCATTGTCTAGAATAGAATAGGCTAAAATGGAGAGATTTAAGAAATGTTTTTTTTTTTTTTTTAAAGGAGTCAACATTAGCAGGAAATGCAAAGAAATCAATTTTTAGTGATTCAATAAATTTAAAAAATCTACATAAACTGGACTACCTCATTAATCAAGATAGGTTGTTGGAAAAACTATTCGACCATGTGACCTATCTCTAGCCTGTCCATTCATCCAGATTTTCTTTGCTCCGTCAAGCTGTGTTTTTGCAACCCACCTGTAAGCATTGAGGAGGTCTGTACAGGTGGCGTTGTTTTTACAGGGGTTTGATGAACATTCATCGGTCCCCCACTGACAGAACTCCCCCTTCCAGCCGGGCAGACAGAGGCAGTTGTAACTCTGTAATGCAAATGAAGACAGCGAATGAAAAGACAATAGGAAGCGATGTAACACTTTCATCTAACCCTTGCCTTGACCTAGATAAATACAGCATATTCTGCCACCAATCACTCGACGCACCTGAAAACGTCTTCATTAAAACATTAACAGTAAATTAACAGAATGACAGTATAGTAAAGCACTGTGGTGTTAAAGCAATAATTCATCCAAAAATGAATATTTTAAAATATTCTCATGACAACTGATAATTTGTATGAGATTCCAAAATTACTTGGCTTGTATAAAAATGCATGACAATATAAATATACACTGTGTTAAAAAAAGAAAGAAATTAATACTTTTGTTGAAAAATACTTTTAAATTGATCAAAAGTTGCAATTACAAAGTGAATTTCAAAATATTTCAAATAAATGCTGTTCTATTTCACTTTCTATGAAAAATAAATAAATAAATAAATAATTCTTATTTCCACAAAATTATGAAGCAGCAAAACTGTTTTTAACATTTGTGTTTTCAAAAATGTTCTTTATTGAATAAGTATTCATCTTTATTGAATTTATTAAAGGGATATCCCCTTTAAATATAATAACATATGACACTTCAAACAATTTCTTTAAGCATAAACAAGCAAAAAAAAAAAATAAATAAAAAATTAAATGTACCTTCCTATTCCTTTTTCTTAGTCTGAAAAAAGCACACACACACACACACACACACACACACACACACACACACACACAAGGTTGAGGTTTATATTATAATTTGTCCTGAGGGCAATCTGTGGGCAGCTTCAACTCTCAACCCACCTACTATTAACTCCAAATGTATTTAGCATGGTTTTCAAAGTTGTTATCTTTATGGAAGAGCAACCATTGCTATGCAAATGCACTCTCTCAACCACCCACCACTGCACATCAGATATTCAGGCATGTCTTTAAAGGCATGCAAAGTATTAATTTTGGCATAAATTACTAAAGAAATCTGCATGAACCACGCATTTCAAAGAGAAATATTCAGAATTACACCCCATGCTCTGAAATAAACAGCACTTGAAGTGAATGAATGCACACTCTCTATTTAGTGCTCGAATAGAAGCTACGATGTAAATTCATTTTCTTCTTTTTTACTTCAGATGTGCTGTCCTTTCTGTCTTGGTAAGTTTACTACGACTCTCCCCTCCACTTTGTCATTAAAGTTTTCATTATGAAAATTAATCACTGTGGGTGGTTTGCTGTCTGTTATTTTGCATGGCAAAGGTTTATTCCATCTCATCCCATACACTGGAAATGAGCACTGGTTTGCACAGTCAAGGCATGGCTAGAGTTCTTCATCATGGCTGCCCTGAGGGTTGATCCTGGAGTGCATGCTAATCTGTGCTTCATCGAGACGCAGACACAGTGTTAAGCTCTGCCTAATGTAATTTGAGCACCTCGGGCCTTATTCATAAGACAGAAGAAGCTATGAAGACATGGTGTGATAGATCAGATGCCTCCAGAAGACTTCTGTTTTTCACCCCTGGCTAAGGATAGTATAATCTTATTTAGGCTGCTAAATCATCAGCTGGGATCGTAGCTCTCCCGAGAAACCCAGGGTTGTGCGGGGCATTTTTATTTCAACTGAAGTAAATAAATAACTACATAAACACTGCCAGGAAGTAAACCGCAATCTGTGAGAGGGATTTCGAAAGCTTGCTCCTGTCTCTACATGAAATTGCACAAGAAAACTTATTTTTGGAATAAGATAATTGTGATAGAATGAGTTAGAAACATCCCTTATCTACTATGTGCAAGATGAGTTTCTGCATAATAATGCAGCAAATTGCTGCTTGGAAAGACTACAGTGAAAAAATAATTAATATATTATATATAAATAATGTAATGATTTTAAATAATTATGAAAAGCAAGTGAATATTAATAAAATGATGAATATTTTGTAGTAGTACTGTAATACCACATGCTACAGTACAGCAAAATGGCATGCTCAAAATTATGGCAGAATACGTACATGCAATATTATTAATTAAATACTTAATGTGTACAATTGAGTAACTATCAGTCAAATGGGGTGTCAAAATTAATCACTAAACATGAGTAACTGCAAACAGATCATATGAAAAAAAAAGTTTAAAAAGTTAATTGGAATTCCAAGAACCATGTGCATATACATATTTCAAAATAACAATTAGTAATTGTATCAATAAGTAATAAGATTGCTGAAGTAGTCACCTAATTAACTTTAAAAACTAGCTTATGGCTTATTATATGTGCTTAAACTTATCTTAAACTATTACTGAACTGAAAGTCAAAAGGTAAAGCCATGTAAATTTTTCATGCCCCAGTGCATGCTGGGAAGACAGCGAATAGAACTGAACTACAAAACCATTGCTGGAAATGAGCAAGGCAGCACATTTATAACTCATTAGATTATGAAACAAATACATATAAAATAGCCTTATGCCTTATTGAAAAGTCCTCAATTCGGTCACATTTTATTTGCAATCGTAAAATATATAATATTTAGTAAACAATATACTTTAGTACAAGCTGATACTCACAATAAATAATAAATAAATATAAAGTAAAGCAGATTTGTACTATAACTATAAACAACAGCTACCAAAAAAATAG
>NW_015552593.1:2345212-2355064 GCF_001515605.1 Sinocyclocheilus anshuiensis | reverse complement strand
TGCACCAAGAGCTTGTAACACTCCAAAGAGAAAGGAAAAATTTAAATCGCATCATATGACCCCTTTAATTGAGATGAAATGTCTATGACGTGTGAAAAATGTGGGAGAAAATTGGATTGCTAATTTTCTAGGGTTAAGGAAGATGCTATATCACTGATTTTGACAATTTAAAAAAGATGGAGTGAATATAGCGAACAGATGAGCAGAGGAGGCATGGATTGTGGTGTACAAATGGAGTGATTTGTTATGTCTTAAGAGAACACAGAGGACATCGAGCCATTACGCACACTTCACAACACCATTATACTCAAGGGGAATGTTGCAACAGCCCCTTCAACCAAGACAGGTTCAGAAAAAAGGGTGCTATGGGGATATAAAACAGAGTGTTGTGTTGAGGTTGTTTAACACTGCTGAGATGTGAAGTGAAAAGAGGAATGATGGTCTTGTTCCTATAGCTCTACTGATGCCATGATCGTGGGTTTGATTTCAAGGGAACATGCGTACTGATGAAATGTAAGATGATTTGGATAAAAGTGTCTGCCAAATGAATAAAGGATATAATCCCAAACTCTTTGTAAATCCATGTTAAAGGGGTCATATACTGTACCAGGAGGAATCAAATTGTCATTGATCTTCTGAGAAAGTAGTTCATTACACCATGAATGCTGTTAATGAAGGATAAAGCAGATTAAAAACTATTTAACACAACAGCAAACCTGTCACTCGCTAATTAATGCAGCACAGCTTTGTATCATCAAATGCAAAATCTTTACATGGGGGTTTTACAGGCAGCAAAATGGGGTTGGAAATTGTCAAAATAAATTATGGTAATTTAGGCTGAACAGTAAAATAATAAAATACATTAAAGGAATAGTTGAAAAATAACATTTCTGTCATTAATGACTCACCCTCATGCCATTCCAAACCCGTAAGACCTTTGTTCAACTTCTGAGCACAAATTAAGGTATTTTTGCTTTCTGACCCTCTAAAGACAGCAACGCATCTACCACATTCAAGGCAACAAAAATAACGACTTTATTCAACAATTTCTTATTCAGATTCACATGGACTATTTTATCGATGTCCTTACTACCTTTCTGGGCCTTGAACGTGTCAGTTCCATTGCTGTCATTGCAGGGTCAGAAAGCTCTTGAATTTCATCAAAAGTATCTTAATTTGTGTTCCGAAGATAAACGAAGGTCTTATGCGTTTGGAACAACACGAGGGTGAGTCATTAATGACAGAATTTTCATTTTTGGGTGAACTATCCCTTTAAGATTGTATATATACTGTAAGTCTGGGCTTGGTAAGATTTCATAATGTTTCAGATTTTTTTAAGATGTCTCTAAAGCTCACCAAGGCTGCATTTATATCAAGAATGCAGTAAAAACTATCTATTCATCCATCTATCCATCCACCGTTCTCATCCACCTCTCTACCACATATAAAATACAAAAATAAAAATAAAATAAATCACAATACATAAAAATAAATCAATACACAAAAAAAACAATATGAAAATATTGTGACCCCTTCTCTGTGCAATTCTATAAGAAAAAGAAAGAAAGAAATGAAAAGAAAGAAAGGAGAAAAATTTGCTCCACCATGGAGTAAAACCTTAGAAAACAGTTAAGTTGCAAAACTACATTGAAAATGTCCCCACGTCACCACTTCTCTCCACATGCCTCTAAATTCAATCAATTTAACGAGTTCACAAATATTCAAAGCAAGATGATTTGCATCAGATAAGCGCGACCTAGCTATTTTGCCTATCATGTTTGTCCTTCCAGAGAACCACGTATTGGGCAGGTGGAGACTCCTGTTGGCAAACCAGCGTGACAGAATTCACATTTTCACACACAGAGAAAGGTCAATCTAATTTACTGACTGTATGAAAGTAATGCACTCCCATGTGACTTTCCATGGCTGGCCCTCTCTCCCCATCCCACGTCCTTTGCTATATAACCAGCACGTGGAAACAGAATTTAAGAGCTCAATTACATGGTAGCTAAACCATTTTGCAATCAGTGATTTCATACTTGTGACAGTAGAACAATCTTTTAAAGCGCTCATGCGATGAGCATATAGAAGCTATTAACACATTGATGCTATTCTAAAACTTTATTGCAAGCCGTAAACATGTCCGATGACAATTGCTCCATATTTCTTTTAAATCACTTCCTTTACATTTGTAAGCAAGATCAAATATTTATTTCAAATTTGAGTGTCATGGCTATAAATAGACCTGCAGTCCCCTCATACGTCCTGCATGAACTTAATGATAGCAAGAAGAACAAAACTGCATGTTGTTGACACCTTAACACAAAAAGCTAGTCAATCAAAGGCGCTTTTCTTGATCTGTCAATGGCAAAGTCATCGGACCATCTTTTGTCAAGGTTACTCTCTATGCATCTCCGAGATGATATCATTCCCTGATGCAAAATAGCTACTCAAATCATTAATTAACCCAGCATGCAAGAGGGCTAATATCCCCGCCTGCATCTCTGTCCACAGGACAGCAGCCTACAAACCGCCCACCTCTAGGTTTCGAGGGATGCCACGAATAGCCCAATTGCATTCTCCATTCAGAAACCGGGGCCTAGGGTTGCATTATTCATCATGAATAAATGATCAACTATTTTTGCCTTCCTGTTCTGTTCTGAGAGCTACTGGAATAAAAATAGAGGAAAAGAAGAGAAAGTCTGTGAGATAAATAAGAAGAGAAAGGGCTGGGGAGGGGCGGAAGAGTGTGAAATGAGAGCACAGAGGCTGGTATCTCTCTTTTTGGTTGTATTAGAGTGGGTTTGCTGAAAGGGAAGGAAAAGCCGATTTGGGATGAGAGCCAAACAACTGCATGTCACACAAGCTTCTGAGCCACTGATTGCTCTCATTGGCCCTCTCTTTGTTCTCAGAGATTGTGAGGCAACACAAGCTTAATCTACAGAACAAAACTGCAACTCAGTGAATAAAGACTCTGGATATTTTGTCCAGACTGATATGACTGTGTCTGTAATAGAAGAAGTATACTAATAATGTTGCATACTGTAATATGTTAGAATTTTTAAAAGACAACTTGAAATGACATTTACAACATACTCATCTTGAGTAATGTGGTGTATTACCAAGTGAAATACTGATTTTATTGGATTGTGAAAATATGGAACATATGGTTTAGACATTATTGCATAATACTGTTTTCCCCCACTTTGGTTACATCAGTAAAAAAGAAAAAATACATGTGGAAATGGAAGATTGCGAAAACAATTATTTTTTCCTTATAATATCATGCACTGATGAACTGTTCAACATAAGACCAGGGACACTAATAAAAAACAAAAATAAAAAATACTAGTTCTTACAATGCAGTTTTTAGACAAGCTTATGTTTCATAAGGCTTTGGTTCCTAAGTGTCATAATTGTCCATTCATTATTCCCTTAGGGATTTTTATTTTATTTTTTATTTTCATTAAAGAGTTGCACATTTCGGTTACCATTAACCAAAAATTACAAACTTTGAAGCAAAAAAACTATTTGAAAATTGGACAACGACAATGGTATAAGACTGAGTACTTAAAGGGAGAGTTCAAGTCTCAAGTCTCAAGTCTACTTTATTTATAGAGCCTTTTCCACTACAAAGTAGACCAAAGGACTGTACAGCAACACAACAATACAAGGACACTGAAAATAAAATTCAACAAAAACAGAAAACAGAAAAAATTACATCTTCCAAAAATCAACAATTAAAAGCCATAGAGAACAAGTATGTTTTCATGCGAGATTTAAACACATCAACTGAGGATGCAGATCACTGAGAGCAGTAAGCAGTTAAATGATCTTTGAGGTCTACCAGAGGTCATATGAATCAAGTCCGTAATATATTCTGGGGCCATATCATGTACAGATTTAAAACGTACAGTAACACCTTGTACTGAATCCGATATTTAACCGGAAGCCAATGCAGCTTTTCCAAAACTGGAGTAATATGCTACCTTTTTTTTGCACTAGTAAGGAGCCTTGCGGCTGCATTCTAGAGTTCACCCAAAAATGAAATTTCTGTCATTTATTACTCACCCTCAGGTCGTTCAAAACCCATAAGACCTTTGTTCATCTTAAGAACACAAATTAAGATATTTTTGATAAAATCCAAGAGCTTTCTGACACTGCATAGACAGCAACGGAACTACCATGTTCAAGGCCCAGAATGGTAAGGACATTGTTAAAATAGTCTATGTGACATCAGTGGTTCAACTGTAATTTTATGAGACTACGAGAATACTTTTTGTATGTTTTTTTTTTTTATAAAGCTCTTGGATTTCATAAAAAATACCTTTATTTGTGTCCCAAAGATAAATGAAGGTTTTAAGGGTTTGGAACGACATTGCGGTGAGTAATTATTGACAGAATTTTCATTTTTGGGTAACTTTCCCTTTAACAGCTTTAATGAGGGAAAGAATTACATTCCCATTAAGTCTTGCAAATGACAATCAAATAAAAAAATGACAGATAAATATAAAACTTCACTAGTTTTATATTTATCTGTCATTTTTAATTTGATTGTCATAAAAGCTGTTGCATATACAACAGATTTTATGTTTATTGGAAAACAAAAACATAGCTGCTAAAAACATTCTTTTGGTGCAATTTGCTTGCTTTGTTTGAAGATTTTCTTTGCAGAATCATTGGTAATGTAGTTTTTACACCAGGAATTCCACTGTTAAACACGATTGTTTGAAAATAAGCTAAAATTATGCAGACTGACACCTTCAACAAAAGCATACCATCAATTAAAAACCTTGTAGCTCACAGTTAGTCTGTCTTTAAATGTACATAAGTTATTGTTTATATTATTGTAACTGTTGCACTATATAGATACTAGAAATAAAAGACCAAAATACAATTTACTATAACAATAGAAATAAGAACAGGAATTCAGTTTGCAGATATTGCAGCGTTATAAACACTGTCTTCAAAACAAAACAGAACCTGTACATTAAATGGTTATAGTTTACAGGATTTTTAAAATTATTAAAAATATTGAAGTATTAAAAATAATCAGACTGAATTCATTGTTTTGTAATTGTAGACTGAAGTTTGTGGAGAAGAACAGCATGGTTAGAATAGATCTATACATTATTTGTTCTGTGCCGGTTATGTCGTATCTCAGGTGGGCCAGGAATGATCTATATTTTATTAATTGCCTTGCACAGAGAACAATAATCATTTAACAACAGATGTTACAGCGCATTAGCGGTTATTATACGTAGTTCCCATATGTATTATTCCAAGAACTGCTGTTGTTCTTTCATTAAGAGCTGTATATGGAAGCTAATAGTTAGTTGAAGATTAATTGTCCTTACCAGATGGAGGTCCACGCAAGTCGAGTTGTTTTCACACATGTTGCTGACACAGTCATTGATGTCCTGCTCACATCTTATTCCAGCGTAACCAGGGTTACACAAGCAGTAAAATCCATCCACAGCTGAAGCAGGAAACACACAGGGAGACAGAAGAATTCACTTTAGAAGAGACGAAATACAGTTTCCTATTTTAGAAACGCATTAGAAACATTTACACAAAAAATGAAATCGCAATGACGTGCTTACGAACTTGGTTTTACAAATGCATCATTCAAGGACGTTGTAGTTATCTTTAGCACCATTTTCAGGGCTGGTTATGAAATTAAACCTTGTAAAGCCAATGTCAGTGCAGGAATCATAGCAAGCAATAAAAACAACTCAATCACCCAACCATCCAATTTTACAAACATACACTATTGTTCATAACATTTTTTTTAATCAAAAATACAATAAAACAATGTTGTGAAATATTACTACAATTTAAAATAATGTTTTCTATTTCAGTATATTCAATTTATTCCAATTCCAGTTACTGAAACATTTTGTTTTAAGCAGTTGTGCTGCTTAATATTTTTGTGGAAATTGATACAAATTTTTTCAGGATTCTTTGATGAATAGAAAGTTCAAAACAACAACATTTAAAAATGGAAATATCCTGTAACTTTAAAAAATTAAAAATAAATAAATAAATCTTTGTGTAAAAGTGTAAAGTGTCTCCATACTTTCACATCTTTCATTGGGTTAACTTAAAAAAAAATACAAATAAATAAATAAAATCAATTTAGCATCCCTAGCACAGTTTGCTAACCAACTATGATATTTTTGATGTGAATACCTATGTGCATTTCTCATAGAAAACGTGGGATTATTTTGCATATATAACAATTACAGATTTTAAGACTTGACATTTTAAACACTTAAGGCATTTAAAGACACTTAAGACATTCAAACTGTGGATTAAATGTTTTATGCTCTACAAATGCCTCATTTTTTACACTCTATATTTCCCTCCACAGCTACTGAAGTCAAAAGACTTATCATATTCTCTATTTTGTCCGTAAACCTTTGCACTTAAGCTTATCAGTAAAACCGTCTTTATCTGCTTGTGGAATTCCACGGTCATTTATATTCACCCCAGCAGCTGGAAACACAGTGTGTCCAATTAAATGTAAAATGTGTGTTTGTGTAGCCATCTCTTTTACAAATGTTACAAGAGTGTCACTGTCCACTGTCTTTGCGTGCATCTGACTTACCCAAAACCTAATGACCCATTCAACAAGCCTTTAATTATTAACGCCATTGAGAAGAAATGCATCCCCTGCCTTTCTCGCCTTTCTGCTGCAAAACAGCAGCCTGTGACAGAGGTAATTGTGGGTTCTTACAGCCGCAAATTGATTACAAGGCCTGCGCCGAGTCCCAGGATTCTTCATTATCCCTTAGATTTACCTATCTATGCTGCCACTCTGTCTTTGTTCGTGTACCCACGATTACTCTCATTAAATGCTCGGGGTCCAGAGTGGCACCTGTATTACTCACACCAGCTGCTCAAAAGATACACCTTGCTCTCTCACTCTCTCCCCATACAAACACAGCAGATCGCACGCCTTCTATATGGCGGACAGGCCCTGAGGGACTGCATGTGTGGGGCTGTTTTTGCTGGTGCATTCTGGGAGAAAGTAAACAAGTCAACTTTGTCTAACAGAGCGTGTTGGAATTGGAGATGTTGGGAGACAAGACAAAGTGGCTGCAGGTTTGAATCCAAGTGGTGGACGAGGAATACTTGGTTGCCTGGTTACAAAATCATCATCTTCATCTCTGTCACCATTTTACCTCAGAGCACAGCACTTAACTGCAGGTTGCTCTGGGAGTGCAATTAGTGAACTACATGTCGGTGTGGATAAAAACCATGTGCTAAATGGCAAATTAGAAGTAAGGTGCATGTATAGTATAAGTTAGCAAAGAATAATATACTATTGCATTACAGCACCGTTTAGTATAGCTTAAAGGAACACTCCACTATTTTTGAAAATAGACTCATTTTCCAACTCCCCTAGAGTTAAACAAACAGTTGAGTTTTACCGTTTTCGAATCCATTCAGCCGATCTCCGCGTCTGGCAGTAGCACTTTTAGCTGCAGCTTAGCATAGATCATTGAATCTGATTAGACCTTTAGCATCTCGTTCAAAAATGACCAAAGAGTTTCTATATTTTTCCTATTTAAAACTTGACTCTTCTGTAGTTACATCGTGTACTAAGACCGACGGAAAATGAAAAGTTGCGATTTTCTAGGCCGATATGGCTAGGAACTATACTCTCATTCCAGCGTAATAATCAAGGAACTTTGCTGCCTTACCATGGGTGCAGCAGGCGCAATGATATTACGCAGTTCCTTAAAATAGTCCCCAGCACGCTCCCTGTGCAAGCAGATGGTCATGTTGGTTATGTTGACGGAAGTTAGCCTATTTTCAGGCGCTTCGTAATATCATTGCACCTGCTGCACCCATGGTAAGGTAGGCCATATGGTAGGCCATATCGGCCTAGAAAATCGCAACTTTTCATTTTCCGTTGGTCTTAGTACACGATGTAACTACAGAAGAGTCAAGTTTTAAATAGGAAAAATATCGAAACTCTTTGGTCATTTTTGAGCGAGATGCTAACGGTCTAATCAGATTCAATGATCTATGCTAAGCTACAGCTAAAAGTGCTACCGCCAGACCCAGAGAGCGGCTGAATGGATTCGAAAACGGTAAAACTCAACTGTTTAACTCTAGGGGAGCTGGAAAATGAGCCTATTTTCAAAAATAGTGGAGTGTTCCTTTAACATTTTAATATGCTTATCAACATTGTGCAACATTATCAACATCAGTTTCATGCACTAAGGTTATGCTCAGTATTTATTTCCCCATTTCCTCATGTAATAAACAAATCTATCATATGAGATGTTCAAACCGTTGCTTCTGGCCACAATATATTAATCCATAATCCATAATAACGCTTCTTAGAAAAAGTCTATCTTCTGTTGTCCTCTCACATCAAAATCCACCATAAACCATATTTGTTTAGAACTGTTTTTGCATGTAAACGGTGCTTGATCTGTTTATATTTTGCTCCTTGTTCAACTGAGATGCATTTTTCACTGGAGAAAGCAATATTATGGAAGTTAAAAATGCCTTAATGATGGATTTATTTCTTACAAACATGCAGCTTTTCATTTCACTTTAATTGATGGACTGGATTCTTTGTGATGTTTTTTATCAGATGTTTGGACTCTCATTCTGATGGCACCCATTCACTGCAGAGGATCCATTGGTGAGCAAGTGATGTAATGCTAAATTACTCCAAATCTGTTTGGGTGAAGAAACAAACTTAGCTACATCTTGGATGGCCTGAGGGTGAGTAGATTTTTGGGTGAACTATTCCTTTAAAAGAGTTTCACACAAGACATGAACAATAACTTTGAAAAATGTCTTTAAAATGATGACGACAATAATGTCTTTAGCTACATTAGTATATGAACAAATGACTAATATATATCGAACACACAGAGCTCCCAGCATGTACTGCATTCAAAAGTTACTGTGATAGGATTAGTTTTACTGCCTGGGGTTTCGGTTTTATGATGCTCTTATTTTTCTCATCACTGCTTGTTTCTTGTTGTGCTGTGATGTTCAATGACCATCTCATTATTTGATTGATGGTTATTGACTTACATTGTTATTGTGGATCTACTTGTGTCCAAAAAGAAGCATCTTATGTTTCAAGAGGTCTTCTCCCTCAGAGGCAGGCAGCCTTACCAAGCAGTCATTGAAAACTGCATGATGAAGACAAATGGACATTTCCAGTATTGCTAATTGAAAATTTGCTGAACAACAGATCAACAATTGCCGTTACAAGAGCTTACTGACTGAAGGAGACATTTTGCATTTAACAAACCCAAGTTGGCTAAAGTACAGAAGACAATTACTCTTGTTGAGAAAAGACAAGAACATTAAGAACATTAAAGCATCATGCTGCCTACCTTTCCTCAATATATATATATATATACAGTATATATATATATATATATATTTTTTTTTTTTTTTGCGAAGATAAAAAGTTTAGTTCTCTACAGCACTCATCTGAGAAAATTCAATGTACTATTGTCTAGTCTAGTACAATACATTATATACAGTAACCTTGCCTTAAAGGTGCACTTACAGGAATAACTGATATTGCTTCGTCTCATGAGTGCACATAATTTTAAACATATTTTAAAGAAACATAACATAATTCTGTATGGGTAAAACTATGAGGAAAAATTAAAAAGATGACATCTTACAAAATAGCCTTACAAAATATTATGCGCCCATTGTCAACGACAATATTCAGAAGGAATATATCATATTTTCAAAGGATATATCTGGTATGTCTGCTGTAATAACAAAGCTGCTTGTTTTCAACCTTTTTTTATTTACATAAACTAGGTGTGGCAAGTTAAAATGAAATATGGGGGGGGG
>NW_015552593.1:2322717-2343185 GCF_001515605.1 Sinocyclocheilus anshuiensis | reverse complement strand
TGTATTTCCTCAGCGACCAGCATGGATCAGCTCTAGGCATGACGAAGCGGATATCGTCCTCTTTTGGAAGACCAAACAAAGTAGTTTCGCTTTCACAACGAAGCACACAGCGTCTTCACGACATGGCTGCAGCGTCAACAAAACTACAGTGAGACTAAAAGTTACGCCTTCTTTGCGTGAACATTTGGGCGGCGTTATGCAAATCTTCCCACATAGTGAGAGGTAGATATGTGGGGACGTGTTAGAATGAGCCGTTTTAGGTAGGTGTGGCTGACTCTGAACTTTTATAAAGAATATCTCTTTGGATTTGAGACTTTAGTCTTTGCAGCTTTACAGATCTTCTTTATGCACCAAGAGCTTGTAACACTCCAAAGAGAAAGGAAAAATTGAAATCGCATCATATGACCCCTTTAAAGGTGAAGGTGTAAGTGTTGTACTATGCAGTAATAAGGACTGTTATCAAACAGGTTTCCTGAACATTTTGCCTGTCTTCCATTGGTTGGAGGGTTGTATGCAATAACTGATCATTCAGCCTACATATACAACATCATTTTAACATCAAGTGTGTTCCAATTTGAAAGTACCTCATTGCAAAGGCCTATTTAGTGCTTTGCAATCTGTAATCCTTAGCTGACAACATGTATTTGATCTATGGCTTTTGTAATGATTTATGCAGAAGATGCAACACAAAAGGGCAAAAACAGCTTATTGGATTGCTGAGGGAGAACAACACCCTGCCTTGGGCTTTGATTGTATTAACTCTGTCATTTATCATCCATTATTCAAATTACAAAGCAGCATTTATGCCTTACGGATCCTTGCTCACAGCTGGAGCAAGACACTTGTCAAGAGCACACCAAAGCAACTGTGGCCTGGTCATACTGAATGAAGCAACTTGTGTCTCATAAAACTGCTTATTAAACTAAGTCATGGCTAACACTGTCAAAGGGGTAAACCAACAGTGCCTTTGCTCCACACAGAGTGCCTTTCTAGAGTATCAGTGTGCTAATCAGACTGAAGGGAAACGTTTTGTGTTTGGGAGTTCAAGGCTGAGATATAACTACAGTATTTACTGTCGTAACAGAAGCCGTGCAGACAGGGGTTGGAGCTGCACTCGTCTATGTTGATCTCACAGCGGGGCCCCGTGAAACCCTGGTGGCATTGGCACCGGAAACCCAGAGAGAAGAGGACGGGATCAGCCTCTTCCACGCACTCTGTCCCGTTATCACACAGATTAACGGCCTCACAGGGCAGCAACTCGCAGTTAATCCCTGAAATTCCAAATACAGGATGAGAAATACAATTCCATCTGCAACAAAAACAACAACAGAAAATGTTTGACTGTTTGTTTATTCTACAAATTCTCATAATTAATTACTTAAAAGGCCTCTATTGCCACATTTAAGTCAAAAGCAGCCTTGTCACTTCTAAAAGGGGTCTCGCATATATTGACCACTGAATTTCCATGACTTTTCCAAGACAGAGGCACAAATAATCAATTTTTTGTCAATTTATTATTTATTTTGACATACATAAAAAATCTAATTAATTAAAATGAAACCACTTTGTGGAGTACAATTATTTTTTGCATTGAATTTGAATGAAACAATCACAATAATGACTTTTCAGTCACTCATAATTACTGCACAAGGATTTATTTATACATTTAATTAATTTATTTTTTAATTACAGTATAGAAATTTCATTAATAAAGTTAAATTTGTCACCTAAGATTTTTTTTAGGCCTGGATAAAACCGCACACAGTTTTGAAAGTTTTAAAATAAAATAAAATAAAATAAAAACACATATTCTATATTTTCTAATCTTTACCCTGCTGACTAGTTTGGACTAGCTTATAATTTCTAACTGTTTTAAATGAGTAATGTTGATCTCACAAATATTGTCCTGCCTTCTTTCAGGCCTGGTATGTATGTATGCATGTATGTATATATGAAAATATATAATATTATAATATTTATATTATTTTCATATAATCCTGCTGGACAAAAAAAACAGCTTAGACTAGTTTTTATGTCACTTTATTAATTCCAACTGTTGGTCACTAGCTAAAACCAGCTTAAAAGCATCTCAGCACACCTTATATGCTGAGTTGGTCACCAGGCTAGTCTGGCTAAGCTGATGCAGACTGTTTTTTTTTTTCAACAGGGAAATGGATCAGACAAAAATGTACATGAATTGAAGACAGTAAAATAACCCATAACATACTGGCACATTTGAGACTGATAGGTGAGAACAACTTCAATGAAAATTAATGACATGCCTCGGATTGTCTAATTACACTCAATGGCAGTGTTGGGTAATGGCCACTATGAACTCTCAGGGTTTCAATTAACACGTGAATAGACCGTGCACTGTATTTTAGCCAGTCTAGACACTAGATCATTTAGTAAATGATAGCTGTGTAATGGGTAGGTTAATGTTCCCAGCATCCCTTCACATAAACACTGCACATTTCTCAGAGCAGTGAAGCCGCCTGTGCCTTTTTTCCTCAATTTCAAAACAGAATAACCGATATCATCATTATCCCTGACAACCTAATTTGCGCGTCTAATGGAAGCGTGATCTGTGATCTCTGTTTAAGTATAAGCAGCGATGACTGAGCTGCCTGATCGATTTTAGATGAGCTGCATTCGGTGTCCGGAATTGGCCAGCTGAGCATCAAACATACACACACAAAATAAAAAACACACACAGAAATCCCACTAATGCACAAAATATCGCTGTGTAAAACAGGTGTATTCACACAGCAGATAGTTTCTGCAGTTTCCTAATCTGAATAACATAGTCAAAGAGCACAGCACTCTAGGGGGAATTTGTCCTGACATTTAGGTCTGATTCGATCAACCTCTGAACTGAACCAGCATACCGTAATGTGTGTATATGAATACAGGGCTTACTACAGTACAATACATTATCCTCAACAAAATGTTAATCAGTAAGTCAATTGTGAGGTTAACAGGATCCTAAAATCGTTGTAAATGAAACCCATGCATTGTAAGTGTGGAAATGCATTAAAGAGAATTTAATTTCTACCTTCAATCATTTCTGACATAAAAAATTACATCAAAAAGTAGAGTATGAAGCACACCGGCAAAACCAGATTATGCTGAGGGTGCCAGTCTCTCACATGATTTTATTTTCTATTTTTGTTTTACATATTTTTATATTTTATTTCAAATACGTCATTTTGGACCCGTATCCGGGTCCGCAGAGTTTAACTTAAGTCTGTGGCCCGCCAAAATCTTTTTCAGGGTTGTAATTTTTACAGCTGTATATACATATATATATATATATATATAGTGTGTGTGTGTGTGTGTGTTAATATATTGTCCAGGATTGCACTGTACAAGTTAACACACAGGAGAATACTAGAGGCTTTCAACATACAGACGAGCATAGATTAAACGCTAAAGAGTGCCAGCATAGCAGTCCCTCTTTCAATGTTCTATGTGCATTGTGTACACTGACATTACAGAGACATCAATGTCCCGGCAACATGCTCTGAAAGAGGAATGTTGGTAGTTCAGATCTCCCATTGATTGCACTGAAAGATTCACAGGCCTTCTCTGCTCTGAACAGCTGTCTCAATGTTACTGCCTCATTGCAGTAAAAGAGGAGATTGGACATTTAGTATTACTATGTCTTCTTTGAACGGCCTTTGACAAAGTATGTTTACTCATTTGTGACTCATTTGTAGATTTTTTTTTTTTTTTTTAATGTGAAGACATTTTATATTAAGCATGTTTCTGTGAGTTGATAATTTAAATAAAGTAATAAAAATAAAAAAATAAAGTAAATTAATTAGTGTAAATAAAATTATATGGGTATTACGCGGTGGTTATAGTGTCCTATTTTTGACATTTATTATGCATGCAGTTTTTATGGCATTAATTAAAAGGACTGCAAGGAGTATGTGTGCGTTCATTTGTGAAATGTATTTTTCACACTTCACTTTCACACTTCTATATAAGTGAGCAACATAAAAGAGAGGAAGTGGTTGTATGTAAAATAACTGTTTTATAATGAAATGCTAAAGAACAAACAAAAAATCTTTTTATTTATTTATTTTTACAGGTTTTATTGAAATTTGACAAGAATTTAGTTTCCAAATTATTGTTGCTTTATTGACATGAAATACACATTGTCAAAGCATTGTAAAGGGAGGAAAAAAGACTAATAAAAAAGTAAACACTTCAAATTCAATGTGTTGTTTACTCTTCAGTTGTTGGTCGTCTCAGATTAGCAATGTCAATTACATGCCACTTGATTGGAGCTTTGATGACAGGACGTGTTCTTGGGTTGTGACCTCTGCATCACTTGAGTTGTTGTGCTTTTTTATCTGCTGCCTTTCCAAGATAAGAACTGTTCCACGGCTGTCACTGATTGCACATCTCTGGATAAGGTCTTCCTATATGCTGGCACCTGCTATAGTCGGAGAGGACAGGCCTATTTCAAATGCCCACCAGGTGAAATACGATTCCTATAGGACAGATTTCGAGTTTTGTGTAAACCGTTTTACTGGTGAGGTTGGCTTAAGTTTTATTAGGTTTACTTCATTAAGTTTATTGGCATGATGTATCCGTTTGTCTTTGAAAGGTCAAGGTCCCAGAAATACTAAATGAATACAAAATATCCAGTTTTGAGTGAAAGTTCCCGTCCTTTTTGCATTGCATGTTAATTGACTGGCATAATATTTGTTTCATGTCTGTTTATGCCACTTCTTTAGGACGTAAATGCATGAAGTACCAGCATTCGGCAAGAGTGTCAACTGAGGCATGACAGCTGAATAACTAATGCTCAAGTGTCTCCATTGAGCCATTCCACATCAATCAGCTCTTTCATCCCATTTCACACAGGATTCAATGGACATGACTGCTCCATGCCGGCTACGGGCTGCACTTCCAACCCGTGCAATATGAAGGGCACTTCCATGTGCGAAGAGCAGCAGGGCGGTTTCAAGTGCACGTGTCGCCATGGCTATAAAGGCCCATTTTGTGAAACTTCCATCAGTCATTGTATCGAAGGATTGTGTCATCACGGATCAAAGTGTGTGGATCTCCCGCTGGGCTTCGTGTGTGAATGTTTGCCTGGTAAGAACGATTTGGTATGGTCTGTCTCCTGCCAGTCCCACTGTCCACACCTTCACTAAAGCATCCATTTAACCCTCACCCCATTTTCATCTCTTCCTCAGGGTTACGTGGACGATTCTGTGAGGTAAACATTGATGACTGTCTGGATAAGCCTTGTGGTGCGCTCAGTATCTGTAAAGATGGTATCGATGCCTATGACTGTTTCTGTGCGCCTGGGTTCGTCGGTAAGTCCACCACAAGCAATTTTCTAGAGCAATTTTTTCCTTTGCCCAGTTTTCTTACATTCAATCCCCCTCTGTTGAGCCGTGTTTAAAAGGTCTGTGGCCTCAGATCTGCTCCTATATTGTAAGACATTAGTTGACCTTCTGCTTATCAAGGGGAATTTCTTAAACCGCATTATCCTGCCATCCATTTGACCAAGTACACAGGAGTGTTTTTTTTTCTTCCATAGCACCTCATCATTAGCTGTGGGTTATTTTATTTGAAGGGGCATCACGGCCCCCTGTATTTGCAAGGAAATCCTTAATGAAATGAACCTTTCCCCTTCTTCTCAAGGTAATAACTGTGAGATTGAAGTAAATGAGTGTCTTAGTCAACCCTGTCAGAATGGAGCTCCCTGCTCAGATGAGCTTAACTCCTTCAGCTGTCTCTGCCCTGCTGGGACCACAGGTACATAATTCCTTCCTGCCGTGGCAGTTTCACAGGCTGAGTTTGGGTGACGAAGGCCTCACAGTTACATTTTGAAACTGACAACCATGTTTAAATGTAGGATTGAATCCTTAAAATTACATTTCCGGATGGTTACACAGTACAGGAGTCACTCCCCAGCCTACAGTGTTAATGATAACCTTAGTAACATTTTGGCCTTTTGAAGCCTTTTGAAACATGGAACATTGTTTCTTTATTTATTTATTTTTAATTAATATTGATGTTTGTCAAGGTAACTATAGTACTACTAGTAGTAGTAATATGAAGTAAAAATAGATTTGTCTTATTTGTGGAACTTTGTGTAATTTCTGTGCCACTAGCAATACCAAATGGAATTGTATAGAAAAAGAACCAAACATCATGAACTCTCTTCTCATTTCTGGGGTTTTCAGAAGTGGAAGTCATCATAGTTGGGAAAAATACAACAAATGTAATTGTTGTGTTCCCATTTGCCCCATATATGTTAGCATTTCTATGACTTTCCAGAAGAGGGGGAAAAAATAGAGAAAACTGATAATTCATGTTGGTCAGAAGAGAGAAAATGAGATAAATCAGCCATTGTATTAGAAATATTCATGCAGGTGCATTTACCAGTTTTCTGTAATTTTATGCAATTTCATAATTCATAATTTCATGTCATTTAATTCAAGGTAAGAAAATATTTTGAATGAAAAAGCAAAAAACATTGATTTATGTTAATAACTGTGGAAAAATGTCATCAAATGTCATGACAGTCTGTGAGAAGGGTCCATTGTTTGAGCCAGAAGCTGACAACCTGTTCAAACAAATAGAGCAATGTTTTTAAATCGCCACAGAGAAGTTAACCTGCAAATGGCTTAATTATAGTTGTCTCAGCACTTTAAACTGAGATGGAAGTATTTTAATATAGAAAAAATTACACACTTCAGCGTGACGAGATATGATCATTTAGTGTGTCATGTTTAGTTTACAAACAACCCTTTAAAACAGAGGGGCATTTTTAGTTCTTATCCAGCCACATTAAATTTCTATTTCGAGAGTAATTTCCACTTAATTCTTTCATGTTCATGCAAATTGGAAAGGAAATAGGCTCATTTGGTGGTATGAGTCAACTCAAGCTCTCAGTATATTTTAGGAACCTCCTGCCCAACGGAATGTAAATTGATCTACTTTCATTTCAAACCAGGAGGTGTATTGCTCGAAGGCTTAAAAGGGATTTTAGATTTGTTTTTACTTTTATTCCAGATTCTTTGTGCGGTGAAAACTTCAGCTTATAATTGGTTGGCATGGGAATTTCTACGACAGCTCTCATTCCTATTTTCTTCTTTTTGTGTGCCTTTTTCTTTTTCTCTCATTTCTCAGGCAGTTTATGTGAAATAAACATAGAAGAATGCCAGTCATCACCATGCATGAACAATGGCACGTGTTTGGACCTCTCAGATGGCTTTAAATGCTTTTGCCCTTCAGGTTTCTCTGGTGTGTCTAATGTTTAGAACATTATCGCATTGATTATCTCTCCATTGCTTCTCTATTGCTCTCACGGGGCCCAGCACAAAAATATGACTCCACATCTTAAAACTGTACATAGTACCCAAATACTAAAATGTCTTAAGTATGAATGTCTTGTCATATTTTTGTCATTTGTGGAAAGCTGTCTCTCAGGTGTTTTCTGAGAGATATAGGCTTCTTTCAAAAATGTTCTGATTTTTCTATTTGATATTGTGCATTAAAGGTCCTGAGTGCTCGCTGGACGTTGATGACTGTATCTCATATCCCTGTAAGAATGGAGGCACCTGCATTGACCAACCGGGTAATTACTACTGCCGATGCGCGGCTCCATTTAAAGGTAATGAAGACTGAGGGACTGGGGTGAAGGGTGAAGAAAAGCAAAGTTAATTAACTTCAGAGAGCATTCCTCTCACCTGTCTGAACTCATGCAGTCAGTATTGCCACATCAATACATCTTCATTGTCCATTTAATAATAATCAATTTAAATTGTATAAATGCCCATTAAAGCAGAATAGAATTCAGTCTAAAAATTGATCAAAATGTAGTTTTTGGAGAATATACTGTATGATGCCTAGTGCCAGAAGATTTTTAATATATCTTCTAAAATTCCTTTGGAGAAATAAATATAGACATACAAGCAGAAAAAAATGTTGTGATACAACAAATGTTGCAATAAAACATGAAAAACTATACTACAAATTTGGCCTCTTCAGGTCAAGCCATACTATAAAAAGCTGAAAACAACTGTCCAGCCAGTGTGCATTTGTGTTGAAGAGTTAACACTGCTGTAAAAATGGTGATGGCTTTGCCAATGAGACAACTGGCTCTTTTAATTGAAAGGTGGGAGTTAATTTTCTACAGCTGCTATGCTAACTGTTGTAATTTCTCCCATTCTCCCATTCTCTCCTTATTCTGCCTGTTATTATTCTAGAAATACAATAAGAAGACATGCGTTATATGGTAGAGAAGTAACTAAAGCCCAACAGATCATTATTACTATAAAACAGAAACATTTCCCTGCAAGTTGCTGGACACAACTTGTTAATTCTCTTGCGTTCCAATATTTGCATTTCAATAATTCCATTAATGATGTGACTCAACGTTGAGTTAACAAATTTCCTCTAGGAGATGGGCTTATTTTTAGATCTTTGTTATTTTGCTTTTTTGCGCTCTAAAAAGCCATATACAGTATTGATTAGTTTGGCTCGCTGTAACATAATAGAAAAATCTGAATAAATCAAAACATTCTTTACAAGAGCTATTAGAAATGAATCCCTGAGAGCACATGCATGCATACTGTAACTCCCTGTTAGACCAACTCAACGTTGAGTTAACAAATTTCCTCTAGGAGATGGGCTTATTTTTAGATCTTTGTTATTTTGCTTTTTTGCGCTCTAAAAAGCCATATACAGTATTGATTAGTTTGGCTCGCTGTAACATAATAGAAAAATCTGAATAAATCAAAACATTCTTTACAAGAGCTACTTAGAAATGAATCCATGCATGCATACTGTAACTCCCTGTTAGACCAATGCAAGTAAACTGATTGGTGCAGAAAGCAGAACCACTGTGAATTTGCTTCACTTCACAGTGGGTGCCCTCAAAACTTACATTTGAATGACATGAAGTAAATATATCAGCTTTCGGTAAACCACACACCCTGTGCACTACATGAGCAGAAGTAGAAGCGAACCCTTTTTAATTAGCACATTTCGCTAGACCCTTTCATTGGTCATATCGGTAATAAATTGAAGACAGCCACATTTCTGCACTGTTCTGGTTAACTGAAGGTGTTATTGCAAAGAAGAAATGTTCAAGAATAACAGCCATAGAGTGGTAAACCACACCGAACATGCATGATCTCTGAATACTGAAACATGTATGAGCGCAAAAAACGCTAAGCTCCTGGAAGCAAAATCAGCTCAACAACTGTTCGCAGGAAACTTCATGAAATGGGTTTCAACAGCTGTGCAGCCACAAACCAGCTCATGTGTGGGCTGCAGAAGTGTGAAGCTCACCATTACTGGACTATTGAGCAGTTAAAATCCATTCTCTGGAGTGATGGATCACTCATCACCATCTGCCAGCCTGAAGGATGAATCTGGATTTGCCAGGAGAACTCTACCTGCCCAAAAGCACAGTACCAGCTGTACAGTTTGGAGAAGGAGAAATAATACTTTTTCATTGTTAAGGCAATTCCCTTAAGCTTTACATAGAGAAATACATGCCAAAAAGCAACACATGCTACATGGTTCTAAGATTTCTGGTTGCTTTTTGAGAAAGATGTTGCCCATAATGCAGAAAAAGAGGTTCATTTAGAAATTGTTTCTTGGATGGTTGTGGATGTCCTGACCTTAACCCCATGAAGCAAATCTGGATGCAACTAAATTCTTTCAACATCAGTGCCAAACATCAGAAATGCTTGCAGCTAAATGGAGGCAAAACTAAGACACGCTGGCTCAATACCAAAACCTACTGAGCAGCCTCGCTGTCTACACTGGAAGCCACCTTGAAAGCAGCATCATAATCGAAGTAGAACATCTTAAAAGATGTTTTGAGTGATTTCTGCATCACATGCAAAATGTCCCAATTACCTGACGTGTCACTGAATTGGGCATCCTTTAAGTTTAATGATAGTGGCTCAATTTTTTAGCCAATCAAATATGTATATTTTCACATTTAAAGTTACTGGCGTGTCTTGAATGGCTGGAGAAAAGAACGTGTGTGGTCAAAGTTTGCAAAATGGAAAAAAATTAAGCATCTTTAAGTAATTTAAAGCAATGTTCATACACTCTAAAAATGTTCATACACTCTTTGTCCGTATTAGTCGATATTTGACCCAAAGTTGGGCTGAAATGACCCAGCATGTTTTAGAGTGTAAGTAGCAGTTGTTGTGCTGTCTTCAAGTGCACCTAGGAAACTCGTTTAAATTGGAAAAATAATGCAATAATGGAAGTGGCTTAAAAAAAATTGAATGGATGGAAGCAGAGGCGTCATGCCCATTCAAAGTGAGGGGGCACGTGCCCCCTCAGATTTTTGAGCCAAGTGAATTTTGAATGCAGTTTCCAAAAGACAAAAAAAAGCTGAATAATATTTTGTATATTTGATACAATCACACCAGCATGATTAAATCGTTCAGCGCGTCATATCATCAGCTGCTAAATGCAAATCTGCGTTCGCTGGCTGGCGCTGAGCCAGAAACAGACGCGTTTTTACAGCACTGCACATTATAACCAATCACACACGATGCTGTTGAGCTTATGAATGCAATGACCAATCAGAGGTGTTCAGATGAGTCATCGCTAAAATGCCAGTGTTTTGTTCACTCGCTCGCTGACTGAATACCTCTTTCTGGCAAGTTCTCTTGTTAGAAACAACAAAGTGCAGATGTGTGTATAAGTAAGTAAGATATTCATTTCACAGTGTAAACAGCTTCAGTGATTTTAATGGGCGTTTTTGAGAGTGCTTGAACTCTAGGCAGTCAGTGAAAATGTTCTTTGATAATGTAAATGTTCTTTGCTCTCTGTCTGTACAATGAAAGTGTTGTGATAAGTAGCCTAACTTACAATGTTTTTATTCACATTAACTTTCAATGTTAAATTCACATTAAATATAAAGTCAGTCGTATTAAAGCTATGTTATGGCATGACACCCATATCTGCTACTTAAGTAAACAGACAGGTTTTTATGTATAGTTAATAGACTACATTATTAGGCTACTTTGATCATCGCCCACTATAGATCAACTAACATAGGTGAGAATCTAGATATTTCATGATATAGCCTAGTTAATACGTTTGGGAATGTTTCGAATAAAAAGGAAGAAATAAATAAATAAAACATAAGAACATACTGTAAGTGCTATTGTGGCTGCTGTGTGTCACATGACGGTCCCCCCACTCGCGCCCCCTCAAAAATAATGAGTGCATGACACCCCTCTATGGAAAGAAGATCTAACAAAAATAGTTTTCTTGTGGAATAAACTACATCTGAATTAAAAATTAACCAAATTGAAATTTATTCATTGCTATTATTTATACATGGTATCTAACAAAAAAAAAGTTTTTTTTTATAAAGCAAACTGAAATGTGAGTGATTAATTTTATACTTATTGTCTATAAGCTGTTTCATACATTGCACCTTTAAAATACAGCATTTAATATAGCATAGCTTTGCAAATTCATTAATTACCATTCACATTTGTGCTAATTGATATGCTTTTCTTAAAAATGTGCACTCACTCAGTACACATCTACACTTAAAAAAAAAAATTCTGATGTCGTAAAACAAAATGTTATTTAGTATATAGTATGTTTTATAAGAAAAACCTAAATACTATTAAAATTTCACATTTAATTCAATGTGTAACTTGCCATTTCCTTGTAAATGTTTGTGAAATATACTAGCAATTTCTGTTACATTTTTTTTCAGTGTATACACAACTAAGCTTATATCTGATGTTAGCATATTCCTAAGCTTATTTGAGTGTCTAGTATATATATATTGGTTGAAATTGTGTGTATTCATTAAAATAGGAACTATTTCTAAGCAGTACCATTTATTTATTTTTTTTGCAAATCTTCCTGGGACAATTGCCTCAAACCCATTACCTAGATTGGTTATGGACAGAACTGTGTCCAAGCTTGTTGACTGAAATGACCAAATAGACAAAAGAGAAAGCATATATATTCTACATTTAAAGCACATGGAAAATTAGCATAGAAGGAATCTGAAACAGCTGACTAAAGTGTTTTCATTAAACACACTTTATTCTGCACACAGCTTATATTTAAAAAGGTAGAAAAGCTAAAAGACGTGAAGTGGAGAAAAGTGCAGGACTCAAATTTTCTGACATTTTATGCCACCATTATGTTATGGCATGACACCCATATCTGTTACTTAAGTAAACAGACAGGTTTTTATGTATAGTAGACTACATTATTAGGCTACTTTGACCATCGCCCACTATAGATCAACTAACATAGGTGAGAATCTAGATATTTCATGATATAGCCTAGTTAATACGTTTGGGAATGTTTCGAATAAAAAGGAAGAAATAAATAAATAAAACATAAGAACATACTGTAAGTGCTATTGTGGCTGCTGTGTGTCACATGACGGTCCCCCCACTCGCGCCCCCTCAAAAATAATGAGTGCATGACACCCCGCTATGGAAAGAAGATCTAACAAAAATAGTTTTCTTGTGGAATAAACTACATCTGAATTAAAAATTAACCAAATTGAAATTTATTCATTGCTATTATTTATACATGGTATCTAACAAAAAAAAAGTTTTTTTTTATAAAGCAAACTGAAATGTGAGTGATTAATTTTATACTTATTGTCTATAAGCTGTTTCATACATTGCACCTTTAAAATACAGCATTTAATATAGCATAGCTTTGCAAATTCATTAATTACCATTCACATTTGTGCTAATTGATATGCTTTTCTTAAAAATGTGCACTCACTCAGTACACATCTACACTTAAAAAAAAAAATTCTGATGTCGTAAAACAAAATGTTATTTAGTATATAGTATGTTTTATAAGAAAAACCTAAATACTATTAAAATTTCACATTTAATTCAATGTGTAACTTGCCATTTCCTTGTAAATGTTTGTGAAATATACTAGCAATTTCTGTTACATTTTTTTTCAGTGTATACACAACTAAGCTTATATCTGATGTTAGCATATTCCTAAGCTTATTTGAGTGTCTAGTATATATATATTGGTTGAAATTGTGTGTATTCATTAAAATAGGAACTATTTCTAAGCAGTACCATTTATTTATTTTTTTTGCAAATCTTCCTGGGACAATTGCCTCAAACCCATTACCTAGATTGGTTATGGACAGAACTGTGTCCAAGCTTGTTGACTGAAATGACCAAATAGACAAAAGAGAAAGCATATATATTCTACATTTAAAGCACATGGAAAATTAGCATAGAAGGAATCTGAAACAGCTGACTAAAGTGTTTTCATTAAACACACTTTATTCTGCACACAGCTTATATTTAAAAAGGTAGAAAAGCTAAAAGACGTGAAGTGGAGAAAAGTGCAGGACTCAAATTTTCTGACATTTTATGCCACCATAAATGTTTTCCAGCGCATGGTCACGCTACAAAATGACTGTCATTAGCTCTGTCATAGGCTATGGCTGCAGGAGGCCCGTGACTAATGCTGGGCCATCAGCACCATCGGTGTGGGCAAATTCTCATCATTCCTCAAACTGACCATGGAACCAATTTCTACGTCTCCCCATGTCATAAAATCTGACAATTATCCTGGCTTCATTAATAATGCATAGCAGTCCTCACCCACAATCAAGGTTTAATCAGCAATGTGTCTCACAGGTAGGGCATTGACTGAGCCAAGAAATTATTGGCAAATTGTAAGGATTTATTTCCCCCCTCAACTTAATGATATAAATGACTTGGGGTAATTTAGTTGGTTTAACAAGCAGGACGACGTTATCAAACCCGAGACGCTGCTTGCATATTTGGCTGCTGCCATGGTAACAATGCGATTAATCAGCGTTATTGATTTTTGGGCGCATTCAGATTCAATCAGGCAGTAAAACAAAACAAAAACACATACCTAATGAATTAAATAAATAAAAGAATGAGAATGCAATTAAATGACTAAATCTAAATGGATTAGCAAAGGTTTGCGCAAATACTTGCAGGTGGTGATGTGTGAAATTTCTTCTGTTGTTAAGATATTTTCTATCTCATCTTAATATGCTTAGTTTTTAGGTTCTATCAAAACATTGCTTGCTCGACCATTCACAACCAGCCTGACATAGCTTGCTCAACCAATGCCTTGAGTGTGGGGTGGGACTATCTTCTTATCTGACCAATGAAAGACAGGGAGAGTGTTTCCGGAAACCTGTTTGAAAACAGTCATTATTTTGCAGTTTTGTTTGGTGCATCCGAAATCACACACACTCTTAAAAATAAAGGTGCTTAAAAGGTTCTTCACAGCGATGCCATAGAAGAACCATTTTTGGTTCCACAAAGAACCATTCAGTAAAAGGTTCTTTAAAGAACCATCTATTTCTTACCTTTTTATAATCTGAAGAACCTTCTTTCGCCACAAAGAGGGCTTCATTAAAGTCAGCGTTATGTGAAAAGAGAAATGCGGCAGTGCAATTGTCCAAATGACTGATTGTGCAAATGAAATCTTTAATTGTCTTCACTTCAACAGCACTTTTATGACACCACAACAGCCAAGAGCCAAATGTAAAATGGGGCTAGATTTAATTGAATTTACGGACCAGAAACGGCACTGCATCTCATCGGAGCACAAAAAAGAAAGAAAAAAAAAAGAGAAATGCATTGCATTGGACATCACATTAAGAGTCACCTGTACATATTATGCTCTCCACACAGTTATGTTCTAGCAGAATCTGATTTATATCTCTTTTGATTTATCTCACATTGATGGCTGCCAAAGCGTGCACAGCAGAACAGAGTCATTACTACAGTCCCACAGGCAATTAGGATTTGTAGGACTTTTGTTTTCCACTCAAAAGAAGCTTTACAGGGTTGTTATTGATTCTGAAAGCTCCGCGGGCACACGGACTCAACCCACTGGATCATTTAATCATTTTTAATAAGAGGCAGTCATTGCCTCTCTGATTTATTGCATTAAGCAAGCCAGTGACAAATCCAGGCACAGCCCAGATCAAAGCAAAATCATCTTCACACTGATACACATGCATTCAGATTGGACCCCATAAACAGATACAAACAATGGCCATCTAAAATCTATCACACAGTGACACTTATCAGGATAGTTGTGCTAATCAGTAGATTAGGCTACCTTTCCAAATTTTGTATTTTCATCCATCCATGTCTGGATAAGAAAATGGCATTATCAGGACTGCTAATCAAACAAATTGTAAGTCCATAAGCGTCACTTTGTTCTAAAAAAATGGTGCGGACAATTTAGGCTGGACAGGTCACAAAATGGCAAAGGTTTAACACATGAATATTAATTAGATAAATCATGAATAATGTCATTTTCATGCATCAAAATAAACCAAAAACACTATAGTTTAAAAGTTTGGGGTCACTACGTTTTTTTTTCTCGGTTGTTTTTTGAACACCAAATGAGCATGTTTGAATGATTTCAGAAAGGGAAATGGATGCTGAAAATTTAGCTTTGCCAAGGAATAAATGACATTATAAAATATAAAAATAGATAATTTTTTTACTGTATATTTGGTTAAATAAATACAGCATATGTGTATATATGAAAAACTTTAACTGAAATGATAAACAATATAAATTTCAATAGATTTACACATTTGTTGTTTTTTTTGCAACAAAAACAAGAGCGGTGTGCTACACAGAAAGTCGTCACTATTGCTAGCTGTAAGTAAATAAACACTAGCATTAAACCAAATGTAACACACTTGATAACTAGCACAACCATAATGGTGTACTCTGCCTCGGAAACCCATAGCGACAACCATTAGCAAGTCAGACAGAGAGTGCTCATGGTTAAAAACCTTCCTGTATGTGATCCCATTAGAGCACTGCAGGAGACCCAGCATGTAATACAGGGAGGACTTTGTCAGTTCCACCTAGAGATCTGTCGTGACTGAGCAACCTAACAATGCTGTCACCGCAGCTCTGGAAGCAATACGAGGGATTACTGAACAGCCAGAGGGACCCTTCATTATTGTCAGTGTGTTTTAGATACACAGTGTGTAAGAAGGTTCACCCTCAGGATTACGATTTTGCAGATGAGGGTAGATGGTTTCTCTGGAAAGCCATCTGATTTAATGTAGGGAAAGGACAATACAACTGATTTGAGATGCTCTATCAAAGTCCTTTTAAAGGATAGTTTACTCAAAAATGGAAATTCTGTCATTAATTAAGGCCTGTTCACACCAAAGCACGATAACTATATAGATAACTATAATCGTTCTCAATATTAAAGAATAGCAGAGTCCACACCACAACTGTAACAATAAAGGCACAGAGAAACGATATCGTTGGAATCACTTTCAGAACGATTTTTTACAGCTGATGAACGATAAAAACATTGACACCCAATCAGAATCCATCCTGCTGTAACGAGCTCGAGAATTTAAAGCGGCAGATGAGCGCGCTTAGAATAAACAGTCCGCTGGTGTGGGCGCTAATATCATTATCTTTATAGTTATCGTCCTTCGCGTGAACGGGGCTTTACTCTCCCTTATGTCATTCCAAACCTGTAAGACCTTCGTTCATCTTCGAAACACAACTTAAGATATCTTTGATGAATTTCGAAAGCTCTCTGACCCTCCCATAGACAGCAAGGATCCTAACACGATCAAGGCTCAGAAACGTAGTAAGGACATCATTAAAATGATCCATGTGATATCGGTGGTTCAACTATAATTTTATGAAGCTACGAGAATGCTTTTTGTGTGCAAAGAAAACAAAGATAATGACTTTATTCAACAATTCGTCTCCTTTGCGTCACCCTATAGCGCCATTTTGGAGAGCATCACATACCTAAACAACCTTTGCAACGTATGTACACAGATACGTTGTTTACATTGTTTATGCTTTGATCTGAACGTAAACGACGTATCCTCGTACATACGTTGCATAAGTTGTAATAAATAATAAAGTGATTCCACTTTACATCTATGAAAAACGTCCTTGAACAAGTGTGTATGAGCTTCTCATTAGCATAGGACATCACTGGCAATCTCTCATTTAGACATGTCAGGAATAAGTGGAGGTAGACTAATGAAGATGTGCTTACTGATATAGTAGTATTAAACGTTGTAAAATCATCAGCCACAAATGAAATCCTCACTTGCTGTTTAGAATAATGATGCAAGGTATCTCAGCTCTTTAATCTCTGGCACTTGTAGAAAGCACCACTGTGGTGTAGGCAGCTCAGACAGTCAAGAGATATAATGTGTTTGAAACTTTTGCCATTAATATAGAGGAGGTTGGGAGATTCTGACAACGGCTTCTAATAATTTCCTATCTGGTAAATGGCATTTATAAAAACATTCATACCAAGAACGCAGCGTACAGAGCGCAACAGTGAAGGTTTCGTTTTTTAGTACCTTAGTACTGGAAGTATTTTATCCTATTTATTTTCCCCATAAGCTTTTTAAAAATTAATGAAGAGTTCCAAGCCTTCAACAAACCAGCTTTGAGATTATTTAAATTATTACATATTTTGTATTACATATTTTTCTTTTCAGATTTGTTTACTTTTAGCTTTAAAAATGTTAAGTTCACAGTCTTGTTCACTATCTTTGATAATATCAAGTACATCTTGTACAAAATGTACTTTAACTTGTCATTGGGACAGTACCATCAGATGTACATCTTGGTACCTTATCTCTCCTTAAAGGGTGTATATTAGTACCCCAAAGTGAAATTAAACATGATTTTTTTTAAGTTGAAAAGTTGAAATTTTTCAACTTGTAAATCAGTGTTGAAAGGTTTGTTACCACAAAATGGTTTTTGAAGAAGAATTCTGGAACCCAACTACTGTGCTTTAATCACAGTGTGTATGTAATTTAAATGTACCAGGTAGAAAAACAGCTAGACCGAGTGTCCAAAGAATTCAATCTCTCACATATGTGCACACAGACCAACAGAAGAAATAAAAAAGTGCAGACAGAATGCAAAAATGCCTCCTGTGTGAACAGCCCCTAATCTGCCTCAGACAGACTGACAAACTCTATTACAAAATGACTTCCCGTCAAATGAAAGCCAATGATGTTCAATGATATGAAAAAAAGAAATGATAAACATACTTCTAAACTGACTTTTTGTAATGTCTAGTTAATGCTCATCTACCAAAATGAACGTTTAAAATTATCCTTGTTTAAGGGATTTTTCAACAAAAATGCAATGAATAATACAGTATAATGCAATATATTTTTGAATGAACTTTTATTTAGCAAGGATGCATTAAATGCGGTCCTTTTAAATTTTCAACACACAAAAACTGTTTTCAACACTGATAAGAAGAAATGTTTCTTGTGTACCAAATCAGCATATGGAATGATTTCTGAAGGATCATGAGATACTGAAGACTGCAGTAATGACTGCTGAAATTTCAGCTTCGCATCACAAAAATACATTTAAAATATTAAAATAGAAAATGATTATCAAAATATTACTGCTTTTACTGTAAAAATCTTTCTGAGCCCAAACCTCCAAATGGTAGTGTAATATAATATAATAATAACATGCTAATAGTATATAATAAAATAGAATCATGACAAGGTTCTGTTGTTCTGAACATCTAAACTGACCTTCCTCACATACGCAGGTGATATTCTTTCTATTCTCTGCTTCTCCACATTTCATTGTGTTTCTGGCTCGGCTGTAGTTCAGCAAGGTCCAGGTCCCTTGAGCAAACCTTCCCTCAGAAGCCTGAAATCAGGACAGATTAAGACTCCCAGAGCTGCATTTCACTTTTTTATAAAGCAATGCCAAACTGAAAAATATTACACTTCTCTCATTTTAGGTAGCACTTTGACAGATTTCTTAAAGCTTGTTAGCAGAGCTGTAAAACGGCACATTTCCAGAGGATGTTAATGGCTTTTATATGTTTTGTGTGCAGAAGACGCCCTTTCTGACTCAGATTTATGAAGCCATCGATTCCTCTGGCAGACTACCTGCTGGCTTGTATGCTAATAGACTGAATCTGCACATAAAGCCCTGTTGTGCTGATCTATATCACATTTGTCTGCTGGTGCAGATACAATGTCCACACGCAGCTGATAGACGAGCATGTCGATAACCTTTGTTATAAATAAAACACACCAACATGCAGTAACTAATATTTGATCAATACCTGCTGGAAACGAGCCCAACTGATGCATGGTGCCAATAATTAAACAAATTACAGTCTTAATAACCTCCCCTGGCAATGAGTGTCAATATCTTAAATTCAGCTCCAGCACATTGGCCATCTTATTATGTTCTTATGCATCCAATCGTTATCAAAGGGGAGGAAATGGGAGAATAAACACACCGTGAGGGTCTGACAGAAACACTGCAGGTAAAATGTACCCTTCTGTGCTGATGGTCTAGCTTGGGTTTCTCCTACTTGAATCCTAACTCAGGACTCATCTGAAGTGAAGTTGGACTAGATCAAAAAAGACAAGCACTATCACAGGTACAAGATCCACTGTCAGTGTTCTGAAAATCATTATAAATCCTAAACGTGCGAATGCATAAATCAACCTAACAATCTCTTCAACTGCCACATGTTTGGAAAAGAGTCATTAATGGACAGCCAGCACTTCTGCCAAACCACGTAAGCGGTATTTAACAACCAATTGTGCGTGCAATTCACCGAGAAGTTAATGTAGCATGAAGGAATGTCACACATACAGTGCTGCCTTTTCCAAATGGGATTTCTGATACATTCCATGGCTGTGAGCTATTCTCACTCCCACAAAGCACCCAAGTACCACGACACACTCAAAAAATACCTACTTTTTTTTTTCTTTTTCGAAAAGCCTACCTCAAGGGTGTCCAAACTACAGCCCACGGGTCATTTGCAGCCCACCACCTGTTCTGCTGCAGCCAGTGAGATAGAGCTTTAAAAAAGAAGCAAATTTAGATTTTCGCTTTTGAAAAAAATGATATTCTCAACACTAGGTGCACAACCAAATCTCACAATAAATCACCTCCACTAGTGTCTTCTCTTCGAATAGCTCAAGACTGCAGTCTCCACCAGCTTCTTCCACATTCTGAGTACTAAAGACGTTTGGAAAACTAAAAATCCACTGGAGGGCCAAATAAAAAGAATGACAAGTTAGTTCTAGGCATACAAGTACTGCCATACTGTGCCCATGTCCTCATACTCATTAGTGTTTCATTCCAAAAACCTAAATAAATAAAAAAAAAATAATAAATAATGCACATTTCATGCATATCTGCTGAGTGTGCACAGTGGCATGGGCATGCAAGTTTATCGACCGCACTTTCCTAGAATGTCCTCTCTCACAAGTATTGTTGGTAAGTTTAAACATGAATTGGTAGGTCTGTCAGCTTCATTGAAAAATAAAAATGATTCATGTAGACATTGCAATTCTGTTGGAGAGTAAGGACACAAAAGAAGTCTCTTCTGCTCAATAAAACTGCATTTATTTGATTAAAAAACTGAAACTA